>NW_009697340.1:0-817 GCF_000703405.1 Apaloderma vittatum | reverse complement strand
GGGGCCCGGGGGCGCGGGGCTGCTTTCCGTGAGCCAGGGCTTCGCCCGCTGGGAGCTGCGGGCCCTGCTCGCTTCGCTGCTGTCACCCGTGCGAGGGTTCCTGCAGGGCCAGGGCTCCGCTGCCGCTGCTGGCAGGAAAGTTCCTGCTGCCGGGAGCTGGCAGCGAGCACAGGAGGCTTGTGTGTGCTGCTGGGTGGGGCGTTTGCGAAGCAAACCCGATTTTAGATATCCGAAAAGCAAAACTGCAGTTAGAAGTGCAGAGTGCGCTCTGTGTAACGTTGCTGGTTTTCTCCGTAGTCGCTTGATGGCGCTGAAGAGAATGGGAATTGTCAAAGACTACGAGGTAGGATTCTGCCTGCATCGAACCAGCCCGGCTGTGTGCCCTGTGCGCACCGCTTCGGATGCCCTGAGCTGTGCTTTCTCTCTTTGGACAGAAAATCCGCACTTTTACAGTTGCAGTCGTAGGCGTAGGGGGAGTTGGCAGCGTGACTGCTGAAATGCTGACAAGGTGTGGCATTGGTAAGGTAAGGAGAGCTTTTTCCTTCTACTCCGTTAGAGTAGCTGGACCAGTCTTCTTCACAGAGTTAGATTTGATTTCGCTCGGCTGACTTTACCCAAAGAAAAAAGCACTGTGAAGAACAGCACTTCCGTAACCTCACAACTGAAGAGTCTCTATTTTGTGTGAATTGTTTCTGGAGAGCTACATGCCCAGACAAGTGAAAGAGATCACAGGGTTCTAGTTAACGCCATAACAGCAAGCAGGAACGTGGCAACAGTGGTGATCGTGTTCATGTAGCTGATCTGTTGAATATTGTTA
>NW_009697339.1:22202-26979 GCF_000703405.1 Apaloderma vittatum | reverse complement strand
AAGGACTTGGGGGTACTGGTAGACGAAAAGCCAGACATGAGCCAGCAATGTGCCCTCACAGCCTAGAAAGACAACCATGTCCTGGGCTGCATCAAAGGAATCTTGGCCAGTAGGTCAAGGCAGGTGATTCTGCCCCTCTGCTCTGGTGATATCACACCTGGAGTACTGTGTCCAGCTCTGAGTCACCTAGAACAAGAAGAACACGGACCTGTTGGAGCCGGTGCAGAGCAGCACTACGAAGATGATCAGGGGGCTGGAGCATCTTCCCTGTGAAGAAAAGCTGAGAGTCAGGACTGTTTGGCCTTCAGGAGAGAAGGGTCCAGGGATGCCTTCCTGTATTAAAAGGGGGCCTACAGGAAAGAAGGGGAGGGAATCTTTATCAGGGAGTGTAGTGGTAAGAAAAGGGGTAATAGTTTCAAACAGAAAGAGGGTAGATTTAAGTTATGCATTGCAAAGATGAAGAAGAAATTATTTTCTGTGAGGGTGGTGAGATACTGGAACATGTTGCCCAGGGAGGTGCTAGAAGCCCCATCCCTGGAAACACTCAAGGCCAGGTTAGGTGGTGCTCTGAGCAACTTGATCCAGTTAAAGATGTCCCTGCTCATTGCAGGGGTAGTTGGACTTAAAGGATAACCTTTAAAGGCTCCTTCCAACCCGAACTGTCCTATGATTCTAAGACTAGAAAACTAACTACCTGGTTAATCAGCTGAAGTAGATTAATTAATTCAAAAACTGAATGTTAAACATGTATGATGTAAATAATTTATTGCATATTTAAATATATATGCAAAATTTCAGATATTCAGAGCAAAATGTCGTGAAATATGCTTTTCAACTGAGTATAAATATTACTGTTTATGCACCCTGTCAATACAGCTTGCTTTTGACTAACGAATGCTCTCAATGTTACAGAAAATAGAGAGTGTTATCAGAAGATATTTGGTGAATAATTACAAATAATGAATGATGAATCTGAAAATGCAGCAAACTGTTTGTACACATTTCATCAGCGGGAAGAACTAAATACTTCTAACACATTTTTAATGTGTTCTTTACCCTCTAATTACCATCAGATATGTGTGGAGAAATGAAAAGAATTATCTACATATGGCACACAAATCAGAATGTGCAAGCTGTTAACTTCAGTGTCATCTGTGATAAAATCAAACTATTGGAAGAAGTCATAAATGTAGTGCTTAATATCTAGAACCAGGCAGAAACAGAGTTCATGTGATAACATAAAAATGGACAAATAATTTAAATATTCGTTAAGAAAAAAAAAGAAAATACTTAAAAAGTACAACAAACTAATAAATCAGGAAGATCGGATCAAGTCTGAGGCATGGTGCTCCACAGTGAAAATGTACAGTGCACTGAAAATGTACCTGTTAGTAACATAGACATCAGAAAATTCAGTAAGCTAAACATTGTGCATGAGTCTGAATGTGGTAAACAAATCACGGGTATATTATGTACCACCCCTCTGCTAAACCAGGTCTCTGAGTCTCTTCACACACACCTGAAGGATTCTGCTGGTGAACAGGTTCTGCACATGAAGATAAATAAAATATTTTCTGAAAGTTCTATTGAAAGTATATATTTTTCTGCAAATAGAAAAAAATTCCTATATCACAAAATGAAAGCATTGAGATGTAGTATTTGTCTTTTTTTTTTTTTTAAAAAGAAAAGACCACTGTGGTTCTATTGCACAAGCTCAATTTTTGGTTTTACTGAAAATAGCTGCCAGATGACAAAGACGTAGTCATCACTCAATAAACAGTACTGCAAGCCTGATGAACGCCTAGAGAAACTGAAGAGTTTTTTTTCTACTGACTTAAAGAGACTGGTCAAGGTATCATGATTTAATACAGACCCCTTGGTCATACCAGACTCAAGATCTGCAAAATATTCACAGAAATCTGAACTAATTTGAATGGATTTAGAGGAAGCTGCATCTTCCACAGAATAAAAACCTTGGTATTTTCCACTGCAGACTGAAACTGTTAAGGAAGGATTTTCAGACCTGAGAAACGAGTGACTCTGACTCTTCCAGTTGTGAGTTGCATTAGGACTTTCTACAAAGTTGCTCATTTTCTAGTTGCCAATTTTAAACGACCTGATTATTACATTTTTTTCAAAATAAGGATAAGGTTCTTTGAGGATTTAGAAAACCTTGTGGTAGTGGAGAGACCACCCTCCTGGGGCTGCCCCTATTGCATTGTGCTTTCTACATTAAGACTTTAATCCATTTTATAATCACAGAATTGTAGAATGGTTTAGGTTGGAAGAGACCTCAAAGATCATCTAGGTCCAGCTCCCCTGCCATGGCAGGGACATGTCTCATTGGATCATGTTCCTCAAGGCTCCATCCAGTCTGGCCTTAAACACTTCCAGGGATGGAGCATCCACAACCTTCCTGGGCAACCTGTCCCAGTGCCTCATCACCCTCAGGGTAAAGAACTTCTTCCTTATACCCCGAGATGTATCGTTCATCCACACCAAACATTTCTGGTTGGAATCTTCACTCAATCACTACTGAGCCTCCATGGGAAGTCCATGAGCCTCCACTGAGGCATGTGCAAGCAGCTAAACTGAGCTGGGGAAACTGGGACGGGTGGAGGGAAAAGGTTAGAGCTGAGACAGGAGGGTAGGAAAGTGCCAGTCTCTGCTTGAAGACAATAAACCTGGAGTCAGGAGTCAGAAATAGAAAGGTGTAAAATGAATATATTACATGGAGAGGGAACTAAAGTTTTGAAACAACAGATGTTTTCCTATTTGATCACCAATTCTGGTTAAAAGCTCAAATTAGCAATACTAAACTGAGTGTAAATAATTTTAAATGTTACACTTAATGGGTTACCTTGTTTCACTTTGTCCCTTAATGTGGGAAAAACTATAGGAGATAGTGATTTTCTTTCAGTCTTGTGAAAGAAAGGAAGTTTAAAAATAAGGACTAAAAAAACACTCCTCCTATTTTCCTACCTGAAAACTGATGTAAGACTTCTGTTTGATAATGCCTAAGACAAATTTTAACATTAGTCTTATGAAGAAATATTTGCTACTTATGTCAAAAGCAAATTCTAAAGTTGAGTATAAATAAAGTCTTTTAAAATTATGGAATTATACAACATATTGTGACTGTATACCAGATTTGTAATAATATCCATAACTAGTCTGTCTCCCTCCCTCTCTCCTTCCCTCCCTCCCTCCCGTCCTTACTTCCTTCCCTCCTTCCTTCCTTTGAAAATTAAACTGGAAAACAAATTGAAAATACAATGGAGTTTCTCTGCGTTTATTAATATATGAGTCACTGATAGAGGCAAGCACAAGAAAAGAAGATATGCTGGATCTGGGTGTGTTCTGTGGAGAAGGATGGGAATATATGTTTTTAAAATGTGATCTGTAAAATTCATCTAGCCCAACTTCAGCTCTGTTTTCCTAAATGTAAACTGATGAATCTGATGGAAAAACGTTTTGAGAACCTTCCCTTGCTCAGGCACAAGGTGCTTACAACTGGCTGACAGTTATCATGTGCTCATGACAAGTAGATGATGAAGTTACGCAGCCCTGCCATCTACTGTGTGGGATCTTTGTGTTTACAATGTCATTTTTCATGTACAAGTTTCCCTCCATCTTAGTCCAACATGTTGGATTTAGAAACCTCATCACCACTGCTGCTCTACAATGGCTTGGTGGGGCTTTGTATATTAAAGAAGAACATATGGAAGAGTCTGTGTCAGAAATTAAGTAATTACAATGGGTAAATTAACACTGTTTCTGCTTGCTGATCTCTCAGTACGTTTTGAGATGATACTTGTGTCAATAAGATCACAGATCATGGGAGAAAATGTGTCTAACATCTTCCGGAAGAAAAGAGAAAGATATGGGGAAATTTTACTTTACCACCTAAACACACATCCACACAAGGACAGAAGGAAACACTGAGGCATCCATAAAAGCATCTCTTTTGTCCTACAATTCGAACATCTGGAACAGCCGCCTCTGGCAATTCCCTGTGCTGACATAGTTTCTTTGTAAAAAATTGTGCTCAGAATTCTTGAGCTTGTCTTGCAATAATTGAAATCATTGAGCACTGTAGATCTTAGGACTTCATAAACTGTGACTCTATGGCTAGATGAGCATTTATAAATTATTTGATAAATAGATTTTGGTTGCTTCTTATTTCTCACATTTTATAAGTTCTCTTGTTGCAATATATCCATTTTATGTTTAATCATCACTATTCCACATTCTGTTGGCATGAAAGAAGTTTGAGTGTTGTTAAGATTTTGTACTAAATGATTGATTTGACTAGGAATGCTGGAGCCTAAAACAGGATTTCAGGCGCTTTGAAGTTTTTCCCCTGATAAAAGTATGAATTTTATCATTTTAGCACCCATATTCAAATTAAAACTTACCAGAATCCAGAAAAATAAGTTGCTTCAGTATGATAAATGTTGATGGTCTGAATCTTTGCTTGTGGGGCTTTTTTTAGGTGGATTTTTCTGGGAGATGAAAAATTGAGATTGGAATTGATTAAGCAAAACCAGGAAATGAAGTTGAATACCAAAGCTTCCTGCAGACTCATTTAGCACATCCATTTTCTACTACAAGAGTTGCATTTAAAAAGGATGTCAACCTTATTTAATAATTCAAGCATTACAGACAGAAGCATCCACTCTCAGCAGGTGGTTCCTACCTGCATCACACCAGAAGAGGTGCCTGCAGTAATAGACGTTCAGGAACATTTGGCATTCAACAGCCCCTCTTGTCTAGT
>NW_009697339.1:0-22171 GCF_000703405.1 Apaloderma vittatum | reverse complement strand
AGCAGGAACAGACCTCTTCAGATTGCCCTGATCACATCCCAAGTGCTGTTCACAGAACCCAAAAACTGTAATTTTCAGGTACAATTCCAAGATCAAGAAGTTAAATTGTTAGTCAGGAAACTGCATAATTCTTAGGACCCACCTACGGTTAGGTTAGCCCTTTTCTGCTGCAAGACAGGAAAATTAGGCTTTCCTCATTAGATTAAACTTTGAGAAGATGTCTGCTCTGCTGAAAAAGTGCAGTTAGAAGCAATGGCATCTGCAGTGATGTTATAGTGTACACAAAGTCAGTGACATATATGTCTTTTGCTGATTATGAACATCATTAATTCATCAATAGGAAATCCCTTTGATAATATTAGTCACGTTTACTTACGAACAAGTACATCCTCCAGGTCCTGTCTAGTGTGAAAAGCTTTAAAATGAGGTGAAAGGCTGGTTTATTTTTGTTTTTATATAAGTCTTGCCTATAGCATAGAGCTGTAGGCAAAAGCATAACAGGAATGTGTATGTGTACGCACATAAAATTTGTATTTAAAATATATATTAAGATCACATAAATGTTTGTATCAGAAGTAGTTTACATCCTGTTTGAATAATGCTTTATTTTTATGCACCTATGCCATCTATTCAGATATGGTCCTCACAAAAATGCTGCTCTTGTAAGTTACATTAACAGAAAGACTGTGAATGAATAAACATCACATTAAACACAAAGAAATAGCAGAAGTTAGCAAAAGTGGCTAAAGTAAAAAAAAATACAAAGCCAAAAAAACAAACCAGCGTTGTAGCTGATTAACTGTTTTAGCACATGACCAAACTGGAAAGCTCTGACGAAATAACTGTATCATAATTCTGTCACTTGCTGGATATAAATCCAAAGTAGATTATACACTGCAATTACAGATTCTGATGGGGACTCCTTCAGTGTAAATACATGATTTCATTTTCACTGTAAATCAGTTTCTTTTGTTCTCTTTCTCCTTATTCCTTTAGAGTTCAGAAGCATCGAATCATCTATCTGAGCAGATTCCAACACGAATCCCAGAGCTGAGAAATGATTTATACCAGAACCTCATGTATCAGCAGTGCTGTATTTTTTCTCCAGAATTTTGTCATATCCTGTTTTGCATATCTTGAGTATAAATGTATTTTCCACAGGGGCAGGATATGGTTTGTTTTGATCCCCATCCGAAAAACACTCACAGGCCAAATGAAGAAAAACAGACTCAAACCTCTTTCTCCACAGAGTTTGATAAATTATTCTAATATGCAGAAATCATACGGAAGTGGTAGGGATAGTTTGAACTGCAGTACTACCACCTCTCTCTATTTGGAAAAGACTGGATCTGAGCTTTATAGTGTGCTACTATTTCTGATGATTTGAAAAAACCTGTTTGCATGTGATAGCTAGATGGTTTCCTCTTACTGCTTTGGAAGGAATTGTTCATAACATGTCTGTCCCTCATGAAAAGAAGTTTTTCACTGATTATTATTACTTTCCAGTACCTTCCCTCACCCATGGGATGGACCATCTCTCCAAACTTAAATTTCTTTATCTTATTAGTTCAGATGCATGTGGCAAATTGCAGACTGCGCAGAGCCAAGCTGTCCATTCCCAGACCCACAAAGGATTTGCCTGCACAGCCCCTGTGTTCTGCATCCTTGGGCACCCGGAACAGGGCTTTCAGCAAACAGAGTTGGTTTTCTTCAGCAGAATTAGACTTCTGTACCCATGAGCCAGTGGGACATAGAGGGATAGTGC
Organism: Apaloderma vittatum; assembly: GCF_000703405.1. Taxonomy (NCBI): domain Eukaryota; kingdom Metazoa; phylum Chordata; class Aves; order Trogoniformes; family Trogonidae; genus Apaloderma; species Apaloderma vittatum. The sequence goes on along the minus strand of NW_009697339.1, from coordinate 20,406 downwards.
CACCAACATCACCTCTTGACACATCACATGGTTGTCAGCACGAGGTCAGAACCCGGGCTCAGGAGGCCCCGGGGGTGCTGGGGGTTTATGGACCACAGCCCCTCACTGTACAGGCATGGGTGAGGTCTCTGCTTACTGCTGGGGGCTCCTCCGAAACCAAGATGAAGTGGGACAGTGTGAGTAGTACCCTCAATCTGGATCTGAGCTAGGCCCACCAGAACTAAGCTTGTCTCTTTCTGTACTGCACCTACACTACAGAAAAGCCTGGTTTCAGTTGGGATGGCAGAGGCTTAGCAAAGCTCAGATTTGTTTCAGTGCTGCGCTGCCTTGGCTGTGCTACTTTTGGGATTCAGTGGCAAAGTAGCCATGTGTAAAACCCATTATGCCTGACATAAGCAATCTTGATAGACTTTGGCTAGCCATCATGGTCATAAGGCATAGATGATCTCAAAAAAAAATACATTGCCCACTAAGAGTGGAGAGCTGATGGTATTCAGGCACCATGATGTTTCACTCACTTCAGACGGGTGTCTAAATCCTAAATAGATTTTAAAACAGTTCTGTGAATCAGGGCACAATTTACTTTTACCTCTCTCTCCTTCTCTTCTGGCCACTTGGTTGTCTAGGAGTGGCAGCGTCCCATGACGAAGAACAGGAAAGGCTGTAGTGCATTTCAGGTACAGACTTTAAAGTTCAGGATTCAATTCTGAGCTCTCCTGTAATGTAAGGGTATAAAATGATCACAAACCTTCTCTTTGTTCAAAATCTGTATAAAAAAATAAGTCCAAAAAATTACACAACTGTGTTTTTTCAATTGTAACTGTATTGATATGCAGCATTTAGATATTCTTGAAAAGGGAGAAACATGGAATTTGGCACGTTTGTAAAACAGTGTTTTTTCCTCACCTGTGTCAACTGTCCACAACCAAACTGTTACTGGCACAATAACCTGTTGTGAATATTTCTTCTTCATGGTTTCATAACACACTATGCAAATTGCACGTTTGTTTTCAGTGTCCTACTTTAAGTTGGAGATCCTCCTCTTAGAAAGTTCAGCTGCCAAGATTAAATAAATTTTGTCAGTCCTGGCCTGGAACTGAAGTTTTCTCCCTCCTAAGTACACCTGGTTTATCTAGTGTATTTTCAGCAAAGATAACTTTTTTTATATCTTGCAGTGGAAAGCTGCACCTCTGTAGTACTGCTTTTCAGCACCTAGTGAGAGATGAGGGAATAATAAGGGAAGATGAGGGAGGAATGAAGGAAGAATGAATTCTTTTTTCATTGCTCCATGTCTTCAGCAAAGTATGGCAACACTTATTTTTTAGTGGTTCACAGGCATTATTATTTGACCATATAAGGTTTTGAGGAATGGAGACATGAGTCAACACACAGTAACTAAGTCAACACTGAAATACAGTGCCTGCAAATTTCTAAACACTGTGGTGGCTTTGACACAGATCTATGACATAGCATAGTACGTACCAGGCTGCAGCTCAGCTGGCTCTGCAGATTCCTGGGTAAAGAATTTTTGGAAATAGGTTGGGTTTTTTTAAAAAACCCACCAAACTTAGAAACTAAATACTAATTATCTAATAACTTGATATAAAATCTCAAGAATTGAATGGCAAATTTACTACACTAGATCTCAGTTATCTATGAATAAGCATGTAAATGAAATTTGGCAAAATATGAACGTATATGGAGAATAACCATGTTTTTTTTTCTTTTCTTGTTTTACTCTCCAGAAAATAATTTAATTAAAACTGAATGTTTTAATTTGGGGAGGTTTTTTTCTGTGTAATACTAAATAATTTCTTCATTAAACCATAATTCTGTCTGTGATATTCATTACTGCCAAAAGATATTATTAGTCTTAGTTTCAGTAATGCAGTCATCATGTTTAGTGACCACAAACAGGGCTTTTTGACCCTGAACCCTATCCTTCTATGAATCCTCAGAAGTTACCATGTGTTTTTACTCTTAAACTACAAGATAAAAAAAATTGCCATGGGATCTAATCCAGCATATCTTGCCGTTAATGAGAAAATAGTTCTTGAAAGCATCTTTCCCTTTTTGACATTTCTTATAACGTTGTGAAGGTGAAAGCATAAAAATAGAACACAAGTACAAATTACTGTTGTAATTCAGTATTATCTTTGACTCTATTGCAACGTATAACTTTATCTTAGAATTGTTTAAGTACAATTTCAATATTCTCAGATGCAGCAACAATTCATTTTGACGTAGTAATGTATCTCCAAGTAATTTATAATTTTAAAACATTGTCTAAAGAATTTAATCCTGCAGAACAGTAAATATAGCATTACTCGAGTTATGTAGAAATTAAACCAAGTTTCAGTATTCCTCCTGAAATGAAGGAGGCAATTTCTTCACCACTTACACAAGCTGGAATTGTATTTAAAAAGTAAGTAGGAAGTAATAGGAAAAAAAACAAAACAAAACACAACCCAGGCCTTTGGCTATACTTCTCAACACTGCTAATTAAGAAAAACCCCTGAGCAATACCATGTGGCATTTGTACTGCTCTTATTATAATGGAAAGCAGAATACCTGTGTGTTTAATTGTGAGGTGGGGGAGTGATTAAGAGGACAACTTGCTGTTTTAGCAGAAAGCTACTAGACAAAAACTAACTGCAGATGGATAGTAAATGACAAACTCCCAGCATTCATCTTGTGAAAAATATTACTAGACACAGATAAGTTCAGTGCCTTTTGACAACAACTGAAAGTTTATTTTTACTCACTCTGACTAACAATTTGCCTTTCTCCTTTATTTTTGTTTAGAAAACACATAACAAAGTATCTTGTGGTTTTTTCCTTCTGTCCCTACTCCGCTTTTTCTTATCTTTGTTCTTGCAGTGTTTATATATTTTGCTATGTAATAGCACTTCATGTCTAGGACTGCCTTTTACTTGACGTATGTCACCAACTTCACAGGATAAACAAAACCCAAGCACTCAGTGTGAGCCAATGAGGCCTCAGCTGCAGGTAAGCTGGTTTATAGCAAGATATGCTACAAGTTCAGCTCAGGCAATGTTAAAAGATAAATCAGTACTAAAGATTTTCAGATTGAAGCTGATGAACACCATATGAATGTACCAGCAGTGGTTCAGTCTGGCACATGGGCTGGTCTGGGTCTGGTCAAATCCAAAGACAAATATATGCCAGTCACCAGTCTCTTAATATCTCTTCAGAACAAACATGATTACTGACCTGTAGCCTTTTTGAGGAGCCTGGTCATTTCCAAGCCTGCAAACATAGATGAGATTGATGAAAATCAAATAGCTCATGAGGTCTGAGCATTGACGAGCTCATGTACCTGTGGAAAAATGCCTTGGCCTGGGAACCATCTCTTTAGAAACGTGCAAAGCAAACAGCAGATTCTGACTGAGAGATTGCATTTACTTTCCTACAGGGCTCTGGATATCAAGATTGTCTCAGAAACTGAACAGTGCAGCTGTGTGAAGAAAAGATAGAACTCTGACTGCCAATCACTTATCAACATCTTTTGGGTACATGACAAATCTACTTTATCAAAAGCAAAGCTTCAGTTTCTGTGTAGCTTTCACTGATCTAATAAAAGCCAAGTGTGCAAGCTTAGCCCTTGGAGCTGTGTGAGACCCTTCCCACTCACTTTCTGATATTTCTGAGATAGGTATGAGCTGTAATGCCCAAATAAAATCTAGAAGAACTGTATTCTACATCTCTGTAAGGCTGATGTGCACATCACATTTCCAATGCATCATGAGAAAATTGTCTGGTATTAGCAGTCACTTTCAAGCTGCAGATGAGTTGATTAAACTCTTCAGACTCCTATTTTGTTGGGTTAAGACTGCCAAACAGAAAAAACTAAATTCCTATATACAAACACTTAGAAGCTGATATGAACCGCACTGAACAGGCTTTATTTGCTAGTTTTATGATAGGATTTGGAGTATATTTTTGTTTGAGGAAAAGCAATATGCATAAAACAGCATCCGGAGGGGAGAGATGAGTGGAAATGACCCCCAAGTCAGCACTGAAGAAACTTTGGGTGGAGAAGTTGTCTCTCATTTCTACAAAGGCAAACAAGAAAAGTGCATATGATCCTTACATGATCTCATTCTTACCCATGTTAAAGCTTTTACACTGGTGTTGTAGACTGAAACATTATGAGGTTGAATGTTATTTCACAGACATTTGTCGACGAGGTAGCAACTACTCCTTAGTAGATTGCAGGACATTGCTGTGGCCAGACTGGGGCTGAGCAGCCTAAGAACCTTCAATAATAAAGGTTATTAAAGGTCCAGAAAGATGAATTCTGAATCCCCAAGCAGCTTCCATGTGGCATAACTAGAGTATATTCCTATATCAGGCTTGATTCAGCTATCCTGATGCACTACTCTCTTCTTTAATCATAAGGATGACCAACACTTAATATTGAGGATAAATACTAGCAACGAAAATCAGTCTTAATTCATATATATATATAATTCGCATTATCACCACTTAAACAATGCTAATTTAATGAAGCACTTGAATTTGATTCAAGAATCACTAAACAAACGTAATGAGACCAGATGTTTTCAGAGAATAATTACAGCAAGCAGATTTCTATTTATTATGCAATCTTTTCCCGGAAAGTTCTATAAAGTTTAAGCTGTTTTATTAATTTCCAAGGAAACGATGCCACTTCCCATCAGTTGGCATTGTGGATTTTTCCACCAGTTGACTTTTCCCTTATTCAGTCAAAATAGTTATGTTTTCTGACAAAAGAGCCATTGTGATTAAACATAATAATTCTTTGTAATGCAACAACTCTTCAGCAAATACTTGTATGCACTTTCAAGTCCTGTAGGTCCAACACAGTATGCATTTTATTTCTTTTAGTTCCTTGTCACATTTAGTGACCAGGTTACAAACTCGTTCCTCAGGCGTCCTCTGAAGAAGACTGCCTTTGCAGTCAGTGTGTTACCCAGGAAAAGAAACACAGCAGTTACAGAATAGCTTAATTACTTAAGCATTTCGATGGCTTTTTTTTTTTTTCCTAAAGCTGCTTAAGCAAGTAAAGCCGCCCAAGTGGATAAATATTTTCCATTTCAGACTCTAGTGCATTACCACAAATCTACAACGCATTTTACAAGCACTGTCCCCACAAGAAAAAAAACCACTAGCTTTTCCATTGCATCTGAGTGAAAGGTATAATAATCAAGACAAGTGAATTATATGATACTCATTAACATTTAATACATGGTCACCACTTAAATTTATTGAGTAGACAATGACTATTCAATGAAACTGGGTGTTAATGCTCCCATAAAATAGAAAGTTAAACACTGGTTTTGTTGGCTTATGTGGACCTGATGTGAAATGGTTACCACGACTGATAAAATGGCAACATAGTGCCAAGCTAAGGTCAGCAAACAGTACATTTTACTCCTTTATATAGTTTGTAATTTAGCTTTGGATTGTTTTCCCAAATATTAAACTAATCTGGATATGTAGTAACAGCAAAAAACAAGACTGCTCTGTATATTCCCATTGGATAAGTGCTTGTAGAGGAAAATATGGCGCACCATGCAATACTAAAATAGATTTTGTCTGGATGACTTGTGGCATTGCATGAAGCCTGATCAGGCCACTGATTCTCCCATATGCTTATGTAGGGATTTATACGACCTCTGTGAAACCCCTAAGTAAACTGAATTTTCTCATCATTGCGAGGCATTTTAAAGCATCATCAATTTGCCTCATATATTGATTCTTCATTCATAGCTGCTGCTAAATTTCATAATATTTAACATTTTCTTTGCTATATTTTCCTAACCCTGTCCAGCAGAGTATGTCTTATAAAAAAAAAAAAGCATTTATAAGTTCCACATAAAGCTAAACTGCCTTTCATTTTCCAACAGCAGAGTGTCTTGGGTGTGCTTCTTTTGTTAAACAGAAATATTTTTAGACACAGTACTATTAATAATTTCACTGATTACCCTGTGGTGGCTCAACACCTCGTTATTAAATGTCAAGTTCCAGACCACATATATACATAAATCCTATATATATGAACTACAACAGCTTCAAAGTCTTGCATGTTCATGTATGAGTCAAAAATTATTATTAACTTCATCTCTATGAAGACATTGTGTGAATTATACTGGCCTCACCCATTGAGAAATGGAGAGATCTCTGAGGAGCCTTCTCTGCTCCAGCCTGACTGCACCTTCTCCAGTTAGACATGGCAAGTAACAACCTGCCAACTCTTTCCAAGTGAATTGCTTTTTATTAGCCTAGTAGAATAACCCACTGATTTTCTTGTATTTGTTTTGACTCATTTGGTATTTTAGAAAGGAAATCACCAGAATAGTACCTTGGAACTGAACAAATATTTCCTGCTTTAAAAATAAGCAGCCTGACTTCACCTACACAGAGGCAAAACCTTTTACATATGATAAAAGCTGAGGTATGTTAGCACTGAGTGGAAAGGTAACTAACAGAATGAAATGTGATAATTTCTCTAACATGTTTAACAGTTTTGTTGGACTCAGAACTTTACAGGCCTGTTAGCTTAGTTGACACTTTCAGACTGATTTTGCACTGTGTAATACTGAAATTATCCTTAACTCAGACAAACATCAGGTGCTGCCTCAGCAGTTCTACTCTTTAGCTTAAAGTGTGTCTGTCAGCTAAACATCAGAGGATGTCCCAAAGTAAAGAGTATGGTTTATATCTGCAAATGGCCAATATGTCATTTGAAGTCCTAAAACGAGGCAAGTTTAAGACAAGGCTTCAAGGAGGAAGAGCATTTTACATTGGGATCGGTCTTCTCAGTTTCACTTCTTGGAGTAATTGATGCTCTAGTCGAACCACCTCAGTTTATTTACGTCCTCTCTGTGAAAGTGTTAAGGCTTATGTATAACCCATAAATCCTTTCATAACTGAAAGTTGTGTCATAACAAATCACAATTTACATAAGTTCCTGGAGGCCTGGCCACTCCTATGGGTCTCCCACTTGTAAGTTTATTTCATTTAGTATTGATCTCTCAAGTCTCCAGACACCAGCACAACCACAGTGGATTTGATCAAAGCTCTGTCTTGTACTATATGACATTTCCAACTGGGATAAATGTTAACTCAGTGCTTTAAGAGTGGGCATGTTGTGATAAGTACTGTATGATTCTTGTCCTCCCAGCTTCCAGCTACCTTTCTCTCTGGGCTGTAAGCATGACCAGACATCTCTGACCATCATTCCCAGCTTATGCTGGACACCGTAGCAGCATATGAATTGTTTTCCACTTCTGCTGCTCCCGAATTTAAATGTTGACAAACACTTGCATTTCTCATCTGTTTTTGCACTGGCTTAAATTTTTCCTCATTATTTGATAACTACTAACAAGAATTGTTCCTTATTCCCCTTCTCCATTTTATGTATGATTTTACTGGGCTCTGCAGTACTGTGGCCCCCGCTTGCCTATGTCTCAGGCTACAGGTTTACTTCTTTTTTTTTTTGTATGCTTTCCACTGATTGCAGAGGGAACCTAGGTATCTAGCTTAGAAGATATAATCTACTTTTTTGACTGCCGAAGAAAGACAAAGTGAACGCCGCTCAGAGTTGCTATGCAGTTTTTCTTCATTGCATTCTTCACTGTCACACTCCACTCACTTTAATATGTTTTTGTGATTCTACTTCTCTTGCTCTGGCTTGTGAATTTTTCTGAAGTTGTTACATATCTCACTGTTCTTACAATGTTTTCCAAATTCTGGACATCATTTGAGCCTACATGTTCCCATCTCTTGTGCACTTTGTTTTTGTGACTTCTTATTGTTTTTTCGGAGAATTTCTACTTTATAGAATTTGTCTTCCAGATGCTGGGTGTACCCACATCCTGCTCTCCCTCTTCTACTTACAGCCTCCCTTAAGCGATTTCTGCAGACTAATGCAGACTGACATAAGCTTTGCATGTGCTTAGGCTTGCATCTTCCAGAAGTCCTATCTGTAGTTTTGGATCTTTAATTCCAATTACTATCTGATCTGTGGTAATTAAATCTGGCAAAGTGCCACAGTTAACATGGTTCTCATTAATTTAGGGTCAGACAGGAATTCCTCAGAGAATTCTCACTGCCTCTGCAATTTCAAATGAAGTCTGACCTTATAGAGATCTCATTTTTTCCTGGGCACACAGTATACATTAAGCCTCCTAGCTTTTAAATTTCAAGCTATCATTTTAGTTTACCATTTCATTATTATTAAATATCAATAACTTAAAGTCCAGCAGAATAGAAGGATATATAATAGATAACGATTTGTGTCTAGTTCTAATCTTCTCTAATATTTCTTTGGAAAGTTAGATGATGGAAAAGAAAGTCTTATAAAATTCACAGACTACTTGAAAAGAGAGTAAGATTTCAAAATAACCAGAAGAGAGGATTAGGAATTGATTTTTGCAGTCTGGAGAAATAATGTGGAAAAATAGGGGAAAATAAGAACAAATATGGATTTTATGCTCATGAAGGAATAATCAACAACAGAAACACAGCTGTAAAACAAGCTGTCAGCATTTCTTTGTGAAAGAATCTTGACATACGTGTTGAGCTAACATGAGTCAACTGTATTGTGCTGTTGTTGGAGAGGTACAGAACATATTGAGATATATAAACAAAAATGAGAAATTTTAAATAATTCTTCAGTCGATTCAGCATTGCTACAGCCTTAGCCAGAACAACATGTCCAGTTTTAGATGCAGCACTTGAAGAAGACAAAAGAGACTGATCTGAGGGTTAGAAAATCTGATTTAGATCAAGAAGATTGAAAATTGTCTTGTTTTGGCTAGAGAATGGAAAATTGAGGGAGGGCATCATAATAGCCTCCAAGAAAGTAAAAACTGTTTCACATTACTCCATAAAGAAGCAAGGAAACCAAAATCTATGTTCATGGACAAAATTGAGATGACATGAATTTCAGCTATGAAGAGATCCAGGTTAGCTGCTAGAAGGGAATTCCTAGAAATAAGGAGAAATAAAAATAATAAAATGTGTAAGGAAGTTATAATGTTTCAATTACTCAATGTCTTTACAAGCAGATTAGACAAGCATATGTACAGATTCTGCTGAGGGCTAAGAGGGAAAAAACAGAATTACCATACAACCTCCACAAGTCTGTCCACCTCTTTCCATGTATATTAGACTTAGGGGCTTACCAATTCCTACAATCCTGACACTGGCTTTTCGGAGGCTCATCACAACTCTGAACTGACAATTCAGAATTAAACCTTGAGGATTTTTAAGGGAAAAAATTCATAGTAGCAGCTATACAAAACAAAAGCAGACAGGGCACTACATACACCTCTTGGGAAACGCTGTGCAGAAGGAAGGACTGAAATCACATCCTTCTTCAGTGGAGAGGCTATTCTGCCTAATCAAGATTTACAAACTTCAAGCGTAGGCACCTATAAAATATTATTTGAAAGAGCCATCAATATATTTTCTAAGATACCAATTCTAAAGCAGTAAGAAGTGGTGCCCTCGGACCTTAACAACAGCCCCTTGGTGAAAGCACTTACTTAGAAAGTGACGGACCAGGATTCAGTCTCCTCCTCAGCTAAAAGAAGTGACAAAATCACATTTTTACTTCTTCCCGGAAAGAAGACCTAACTCTGGGATTTAAGTCTGGGGGTCAGAAAATGGAAAAATAATAATAATGAAAGAAGTGTTTGTTGTGTTCCAACGTCTATTCAGTGTAAAAATGTATGAATGATTCTGGGAACAGAGACAGAAAACAGACGTGATTTGGAAATAGAAAAGAAGCAAATAGAAATAGTACCGGAGTCAGGGACTAAGACTTTTCTTCACTGTGTGCCCAAACTGCCAGTCACTGCACAGAAGGTCAGAATTGGCTCTGCCAGCATCCTTGATCCCACTGTGGAGTGGAGACAAAGTGAGCATCTGAGTGCTCAGGCTGGGACAGTCCTGAGTAACTACAGCAGAAGAAATACAGCTACAAGGGAATTTTTAGGCAAAAAAGAAAGATGCTTAATGATTTCCGGTGACTTCTGTGCTAGGTATCTGCAGATCATATTTTTCTGGCATTGCCATCACAGCTGTTAGTGCCTACATTTTAATTAGCTGGGACCTAAACCAAAGTCCTCTTAAGAATTTGAATTTCAGAGGAGGGCACAATCACATTACATCTTGATTTACAATTTTCATTTTTCATCAAATCAGGGGGTTGCACGACTGCAATGAAAACAATATTTTGCATAGTTACGCAACTGACTCAGCATTTGGACTTCCTTCCATTAGTCCCTCCATACATAAGACATATGTAAAATGTTCCTTTTCCTGAAGAAAAAATTGATGGGATGAGGACTTTGCAATATTGTTATGAGAACTCAGAAGCCAAACAGTAAATTATTAGAGTTACGTTGATCTGGAAGAGCTCACTCGTAAGGACGTTTCCACTTCAAATGAAGTGCGAACAGTAGCTCAGGCCTCCAAAGCACAGCCTGCAAACAGGAGGTCATGCTATATTCCTCTGCTTTCTGCACCACCTTATTTTTTTGATGCTCTTGTTGCATGGTGACTTGAAGTATCCCAGAACTTTTGCAAGACACAATCAGTAAATTTAAGTTAGTAACTGAAAATATCAACAGCCCTTGAAATTTCAAATGTGAAACAAGGCTTATGACACCTTTTGAAGTGTGTCTCCTGTTATTGAAAGGAGGTTTATATCTGTTATGCATACAATTGGATATTGTTGTGTATGTGCCACAAATCTGCTACATGTTAAAAAGAGAAGTTAATTCAGGATATGCAATACTCTGTGAAATGCTTTTTGCCACCCCAGGCACATTTACTTCCACCTTGCAATCCTATCTATCTGTGGAAATTTTAACAGTTACAGGCTTTTTATTTTCTTTCTTTCCCTGTTTATCCCACACCCACAGTTAGACATTTTCCAATTGTGGAAAGTCCTCAAATGTACTGGAAATAGCTCAGGTTCTGGCAAACAGAAAGTAATCCTTAGAGACTGAACTTTCATGCACAGTGTGCATAATCAGATAAATTTGTTCATTGTCTGTGCAAAGAAGCTTGACAAAGGCAGAATTGTTTCATGAAGCACATACCACATGTTAAGTTCATAACCACAGAGGTGTCAGAACCAGGGCAACAAGTCTAGGATTACTCCAGCCCTTGCCAATCATATACACGTATGATGCTTTATATACATGGATCAAATGCGGAATCTCAGGGTCTAATTCTTTCCCTTGTGCACTGCCTGCATGACCCTGTTTCAATATTGTTTCAGGAAGAATGCAGACACATTTGAGCAGTGTGCATTTGTGTATGTGTAGTCTTTAAGACACCTGCACACCCTCTGCGTAATGCTAGTAAATGGTGCTGTTAAATATATTGATGTTGCCACAAACAAAAAATATACACCATGCAAGGTGTGAAATTTATTAATGTAAAATCGTCTCCAGACCAATAATAATGTTGGAAACACTTCATTTTATTTAACTAGCTCTGCTCCACAACACAACAAACTTACTTAATCAAGGAGTAAAGTCTCATGTCACTCTGTTCTATTAAAATTAATATTACGTAAATAGTCTAATATAAACGCATGTATTCCTTCAGCTCTCATGAATGTACATATCTTGACACATTTCATCCTGTTTGCCAGCTAAAATGCATAGGAATCACAGTTTTCTCCCCAGGTGATAACAAGATCATGCTATCTCAACAGCTTGAGTGCTCAGCAGCAGAATTTTATTAGTTCAACACTCATCAAAGCAGCTACTTTCCTTTAAAATTTGAGATGTCAAGAACTAAGACATGGGTGAATGGATTTATTTGTGAGTGTGCGGTTCCTTCTGTCTTTTGCGGTTTTATTTATTCAATGCTATCCAAATATACAAAATTAATGTTAATTTTAAGCGGTTCTTTCTGACATGAATTTACATAGCAATGTATGGAGATACTGTAAGCAATCACTATAGCCATGAGGATGAAAACCACTGCTGGTCAGACACACTTGCAGGTGACTTTTTCTAGAAAAACACATAGACTCAGGAAAAAAAAAATTGTATAGACATAATAGGAAAAAAAAGAAAAAAATCATAACTTTATTATTTTTTCTCACTAATTTACCTTCATGGTCTTTGCATTAAGATATTTAATCTTTTCTTTGTCTATCTGATAACTTCTTTCTCAGGGACCTGCAGACATCTGAAAGAACACCACGATTTATTTCTTTTTTAATGCAGGAGCAGCCTAAGCAGTTTTGGCCTCTTGAATCATGTAACACTACAGTACCTATTTCTCCTGAGAGAGGTTGTGTTACTGGTTGCCTGGACGTGGCAGCAGTACCTGATGTGTCCCAGCTGCTGATGCTCTGTCATCAGACTCTCCAACACGAGGGGTACCCCGTTCACAGTTCTCGAGGTGTAGGTAACAATGGGCTGCTCTGGCAACAATTGAATAAACTTGCCTCCAAGGCTGTCTGTAATGACATGTAACTGATCAACTGATTTTGATCTGTGCATGGCTGAATGGAAAAAGGGAGAAAAATGCTGAACTTTCTACTGTACAAAATGGGAGGAAAGAGGTGATCAGCAATTCAGGTTCACCTGTTCTACATAATGTAAAGCGAAACAGCTACCTTTCAGGCCCTCATCCCTGTGAAAAACTCTGGGAAGTGATGCTTATACATGTTAATACATCAGAGACAAAAATCCATGCCTAATTGTTAGAGGAAGATGTCATGTTAACACTTAGCTGAAGCACGGGCAATGTCGTTTCCTCTGCTACTCAGCTTTCTTTTGCCTTGTGTGCTCTAAATGTACACCCACACAGGCACAGAAACAGCTCATTAACAGTCCTCTGAGCTCATTTATGGCAAAACACAGAGGTCTCCAAGGAGTTAAGAAGCTCACGTCTCTGCAGAAGGACCTTGTGCCCTGTAGCCCCTCCAGGGCAGCCAGGTTCCCGGGGCAGCCCCCAGAGCAGACAGCCCCAGCCCTGAGCTATTGGGGTCAAGGCTGGGGCCAGGGAGGTGCTGGCAGGGTGAGGGTCCCAGGTCTTGCACAGTTCGCTGACTCCAATTGTGAAAAGGCATCTTGGTGGGCTGCAGGCAACCTGCAAGCGAGGAGAAGTGATGGCAACAAGCCCTCCTGCCTGCACCGCAGAGATCCTGCACGCATGTTTGAGATGTGGTCACAAGCAAAACAGACAGCTGAACCTCAGAGAGGTACGTTTGCATTTTATTCCAGTCCAAAGTGCAACCTTAAATCACTAAATGAAGGCAGATTTTGTTTAATCAATTTCTGAGTCCAAAGGACTAACAAGACAGATAGTCTCCCATATCTGCAAACATGGAAATAAAAAATTAAATTTTTTGCCCTCCTCCTGTTTTGAGATCTCAGAATAGCTCAGCATCATTTCCTAATTCTTTGCAACAAAAATATCCAGAGGTGGAAACAACTGGCAGCTTTTTCTCTCTTCCCTCCATTATTATAACTCATCCACTTCCTCTGGGAATCACAAGAGAGGAATGTTTTGCCAGGATTATGAAAAAACAGAGTTCCAGCTTGCTGCATGTGGGTCAGGGGGTCATCTCTCCCATCAGGAACAGTGGAGAGGGGAGGAGGGGAGTCGGTGCCTGGTGAAACACTGTGCTGAAGGGTAAGCTACTGGGAGCAGAGGTACAAAATGATGAACTGATCCTTACAAATGTTGGATACGCATTTATGACACAGCTATTTGCACCAAAAATGAAAACACCAGCAAAAAGCAAAAAAGACGTGTTTTGGTAGTGGCTACTGTGTCCTGGAGCCACTGACATTCCCTTCCCAATTCTTCCAAAGAGGAAGACCTAAAACATGAGCCATAATTGTTGCTCAAGGCATTATCCCCCTGACAGTGAGATACTGCTTAGCTTGAAATTTGGCACCAGCATGGCAGTTATGTGTTGCTGATTATCATTTACAGTTTAGTAATTAGAGAAAACACTTGGCTAGGGTGGAAAAATTTCTAGTGTGTGATGTGTTTGAGAGTGAAGGAATGAGAATGCAGGCCCACATGGGTAAAAGGAATAACTGGCTCTTTCCCCTGATCTTCTCCTTCACTTTATGGCAAAAAAGTGGAAATATATTCACTTTACAATATGCAAGCAACATTTGGCTCTTAAGGGAGTACAATCATCAAATCCTGCTTAATGCTCTCAAGAATTTGATGCCTAATATCCAGAGGATCCTCTGAAATTCCAGAATGCCATTTGGGATAGATGGTATTATCCCACTGAAAAACAGGGTTTTCCCTGTAATAAATCATAAATGCTTTTTCTACTCCCACTTGTGATATATATATATGCCAGAATTTACCAGTCTGTAATTGTCCTGGAGTATTACATTTGGCAACGGTTTAATACTTCTTACTCTTATGCTATCATCTCACATTGAGGTTCTGACTTTTCAGAAAAAAAAGAACATGCAGGAGCAACATTTGGTCTCTATCCCTCCTCTAAATCATCCACTCTTCTTAAAGGCAGTCTGTTTTCATTGCATTTGGTGATTGAATTTTACTTGTGATGAAAATGATCATGCTGCATTACAGAGATCATAGAACCATAGAACGCTTGGAAGGGACCTTAAAGATCATCCAATTCCAACATCCCTGCCCTGGGCAGAGACACCTCCCACTAGACTGGGTTGCTCAAAGCCCCATCCAGCCTGGTCTTAGACAATTCCAGGGAGGGAACATCCACAATTTGCCTGACCATCCTGTTCCAGTGTCTCACCACTCTCATAGAAAAGAATTTCTTCCTAATATCTAATCTAAATCTACCCTGTTTCAGTTTGAAATCATTACCCCTTGTCCTATCACTACACTCCCTCACAAACAGTCCCTCCCTTTCTTTCCTGTAGGTTCTCTTTAAGTACTGGAAGGCCACTATAATGCAGAAATTCAATATAAGTTTAAATTTTTCAATAACTTCGTGCTTTAAACTGTTCTCGGATGAGGACAAAGACAATAAATATTAAACAAAATTTAACACCCTCTTTGATGATCTCACACTGTCAAGGGACCAGAAGTTTGAAATGTATATGCACTGCAAATATGAATCACAACATAACAGTACCTATTAGCCTCCTAAGAAAACTCTTCTTTGTGTCCAGGCTTCTCCAGAAAGGCTATGGCAGCTGAAGGCCATTCAGCTTTCAGCTAAAGAGTTCTTTTTGCATATAAATAAGAAGAAAAGTAAAAGTGCAAGCTTCAATCTAATTTTAAGAGGCATTTCATTATGGCTCCAGTGAACACCACATTATTTTAAATGAGCAATACTGATTGGTATAAATTGGTATTTTTAATCCTTTGACTGTGGCTAAGAAGCCCTAAATGTAGGAATTTTGAGAATGGAAAACTCAGTATTCTGTACAGAATATCACAGATGGAAACCAGAAAAAAAAAGAAAAAAAATACTTTAGTTGGGAACTGAATTTTAGTAGCTTGTATTAGAAAGTTGCTAGTATAGATTTAAATCACTCATATGAAACCCATAAACAAATTTGAGGGTAACTATGAATCTTTCTGGCTAGGCTGTGGGAATCTATACAGATGGATTTGCTAGATCCAGTGGAATCATAACATCAGTACACATATGGACTGAACATCTGCCCAAGTATCAAACTAACTGTGTGTGTATATATATATTTTAAAAATCTAAATGGTCTACTGGTTAAAACAAACTCTTTCCACTCAGGATTTCAAGGTTCTCCTGTTTCTAACACTAACAAAGGACTCAGTCTTACAGGATGCTCTGTATTGTCAATTACCATTCAACTGGGATTAATGTGTGGATAAAGAGAAGGGGTGGAGGTGGAAAAGTATGTATATGCAGCCTCTGCCAAAGAAACAAGATAACTTTTCTAATGTTTTTTTTTAATGCAATCCCTGCAGAAATCATATGTATTCTAAGTAGTTAGCTGAGTGACTGAACAGAACACTTTCCCTGAAAATCCTAAAGATCTCAAGGGAAGAGCTAGCTCCAATGAAAGTAATCGCAAGGCATGAGAACTTCAATTACAGCTTTGGCATAAATGATTCCTTGTTAAAATTGTACAGTCTTGTCTCAGAAGGCACCTATTTGAAAATACAAAGCAGACTATGCTATTTTCATGAGTTTTGAAACTGATATTGAACACAGTTCATTTTATTCAGGAGTAATTCACAGAAAAAGCAAATTTCAAGAAGTGAAGTCAACATTTAGTACTTCTCAGCTTTCAGTCTATTGTCATGAACACGTGCCCAGATGTGCCACTGTAAATGAATGAGATAGAAAGGAAAATCTAATTACAAGAAAACTTTTTTTTTCAAATTTTGCAAATAAATTTAATGAGAAAGGTGAAGTCAGCTATGTACGAGTGTAATGTGGTTTAAGATTTTCCCCTGGGAAAGAAACCTCATTTTTCTGAGGTGTATGGTGGCCTCTAGTGGCTCCTCCTGTCTCCAGTCAAAAATTTGACAGTTGCCAGATTTTTGAAAAAAAATCTTTGGAGGTTTTATTTCAAATTTATTATATTAGACTAAATGACATAATTATTAGCTCTTCATATTTGTAACTGTACATAAGTGCCAGATGTTGTTAATCTTCTGCAAGGAATGCTGTCAATAATAGAAATATGTAGTTAAATATGTATACATATTGCACTATGTAAATACATATAAATCAGAGATAGGCTTGAATCCAACCCCTTAATTTTAACATCCTTATAAAAAAAGATAAGAAAATTGGGTCAGCTCCAAAGCTTTTAGCTCTGAAACATCTGTACTGCAAATAGTCATAGGATATTCCTTCCTCTTAACTTATTGCAATGTAGAGAATAGTTGAATAGAAAAATAATTGCTGGTGCTGTGCCTCCAAGTCTACAGTATAAATCCTCAAAATGTTTTGCTTCAGTGTTATCTAATCCTAGAGATGCACAAAGCTCCTGGGAGCCTGAAGTCCTTTAGTGTTACATATCTTAAAGGTCTTCAGAGTTCTGGTTTGGGGCAGCCCCACAGTCACCCGAGTCATAGAATCATAGAATCATAGAATGACCTAGGCTGGAAGGGACCTTAGAGATCAACTAATCAACCTTCCTGTCATGGACAGGGACGCCTCTCAACTAGATCAGGCAACACATGGGGACCGAACGGGGAGTCCTGTAGTGCTGAGCAGTAAAAGACTTACATAGTGAGTCAGGGCACAAATTAGGTATGCTTTTGCCTTCCTTGCCTGAAAGGAAAGGAGTTTTAATCACAGAGCGCACTTGTTAAAATGGCTTTTATGCAACACGTGATGGGAACTACCTCTTTGCTTCTAATTTCCTCCTTTTACCTACTTATTGTAGTTGCACAGTCTTACCAAAGGCAAACTCCTTGGTAATTGTGGGAAGTCAAAGAAGCAGGAGACCACGTGTCCTCTGCCTGAAAGGACTCAGACTGGTCTGTCAGTTCCCATGTGTGACCAAAATTCCAAACTATCTTCTTTGGTAGGGTAGGAGTGTTTGCCGTCCTTCCAATAAGTCTGTTCAGTTTTCTCCTTCCAGGTGCAGATTATTCTTGTTTTTTAAATTTGAGGATACTGAATCATACAACACTCTCCATTACCTCTTCTGCCAGCCTAAGTAGGAATTTATGCTGTTCTGCTTGGATGAGCACTGCCAGATGTGTTACAGCACATCTCCTCAGATGGAGATTTTTTTCTCAAAAGCAGAGGCAACAAAAATTATCATTCTCATCCCTTAGCTGCTTCAGCACTCAGCACTATGAATTGATGAACACTTGAGTATACACCTTCTCTTTTGATCATGTTATCACATTGGCTGTACCACTCTGTCTACAGCATAGGTCTTCTGCATTTTATGCACGCTGAACTGAAAAAAAATCATATAATACCTTTCAAAGTTATGAGGCATTACATGGTGCTGAGAAGACACCAAGGCCAAATCATATACCGGCTATATGTGGACTCTCTACTGCAGAAGCAGAGTGCCTACCAGTGCCCTCTGCACTTGTAGATGTGGTGTTTAGGGACATGGTTTAATGGTGGACCTGGCATTGCTAGGTCAACCATTGGACTTGATGGCCTTAAAGATCTTTTCCAACCCAAACAATTCTATGATTATGTTGGGCAGTGATTTCTTGCTGGATAGTACACATGGGAATTTAAACTGTGCTTTGATCTGGACTTAACTTTGCTCGGGGCTGATTATCAGCATCTGCAGAAAGCCACCTTCATTTCCTCTCATCCCCTTGTGCTGAATACTTCTTGTGTTAGGGATTCCCACAGGAAGAATATGTACATGCAGGTTACATTGCAAGACCTATTGTTTTTTAGGATGACCTGACCTACAATTATTTTTGTTTCAAAAGTTCTTGAGAAATTCGCAAGAATATAATAAGTATAATTGAATTGTTTGATCATTGTAATGCTGGACAGCAAACTGAAAAAATATTTAGCTGAACTATGGGAATATTTTCATCTAAAATGTATCCTTTTGTTGAACATTATTATTGCAAATAACAATTTGAAAATGCTTCCTAGGCTTTAAAAGAGATTCCTTATTTCTTCCTGCAGCTTGATGAAATACAATTAATGATCTGAAAATAATGTAATATGTCCTAGACTAAGAGAGTTACAGTGCTTTATAGGTAAGCAGGCGTTTAATATGTTCAGAAAATTCCATCATTTGTCTAAAATACTGGGGTTTGGGTTGGTTTTTTTTGTAATTTACTGTATTTAAAATGGCTTCATTTATGCTGTGGTATGACAGTAAATCTTTCTTAGCGAATATTTAGCAGGTAAAATTATCTTCAGTTATCTTGCTAGTTCCAGTAACCTATGTCACAACTTCAGAGTGACAGATTGAATTTCATGGTAGAATGACTTAAGCGGCATTTAACATATTGCAAATAGTTGTGAAACAACAAATAAGGAAATGAGGGGAGTCTGCTGGGAAACATCTGCAGAGACTGTTTGAATGTCAGTCTTGGTGCAGGCTATGGGACAAATCTATCTGTTGTCTTTTTACTGAACCCTGATCTTCTGGGAATGGGAAATCACACGCACTTCTGCAATCTGGTGGCAGTTGCTAATGGCAATGCCCTGTAAATCCTAGAACACAATTAGAATAATCCCAGAAACCTGCATGTTGGCCATCAGTAATTTCTCCTTCCAGGTTTCATAGAATTATAGAAGCATAGAATGTCTTAGGTTGGGAGGGACCTTAGAGATCATCTAATCCAACTCCCTGCCATCGGCAGGGATGCCCTTGACTAGACCAGGTTGCTCAAGGCCTCATCCAACCTGGCTTTGAACATCTCCAGGAAGGGGCATCCACGACCTCTTTGGGCAATCTGTTCCAGAGTCTTGCCACCCTCATACCTCAGATCCAGTCTAAACCTATTCTCCTTCAATTTAAATCCATTTCTCCTTGTCCTATCGCTGGACACTCTTGTAAAAAGTCCCTCCTGTAGGTTCCTTCCTGTAGGTTCCCTTCAGGTATTGGAAGGCAGCTATTAGGTCCCCCTGGAGTCTTCTCTTTTCAAGACTGAACAATCCCAGCTCCTGCAGTCTGTCCTCATAGCAGAGGTGCTCCAGCCCCTGGATCATCCTTGTGGCCCTCCTCTGAACTCGTTCCAACAGATCTATGTCCCTCTCATGGAGTTTCATATCATTATTATCTGTTTACATCCCAGATTTGGGTCCATACACTAAACCTTCTGGGTCCTTCATACTCAGACAGATAGAGCTTCCTCTCTTCCTTCTTTTCTTTACTTCCAGTTTTATTAATTTGTACTTCCCTGCATGGAGGCCTCTCTGATTCATCTTGTGCCAAGCACTCCTCCAAGTTCTTTCTTGGAAAAAAGGGCCCTTCTGCTATCTACTGCTGACTTCCTCTTCCACATATCTCTCCTACAGTATGTCTGACCTTCCTATATTGGTATATAAAGACAGGAAATTTAAACATTTTACAAAGACAATCAACAACTCACATATTTTTTCCCCGCTATAAATAAACCAGATGATCTAAGTTTTTAATATAGAAAGCCATTGTATGTATGACCTCTCAAGCAAGGCTTTCATTCATCAAGGTCCTTACTTCTAGATTGGAATCTTCTTAAGGGGTTGGAGAACTTGATTAATTGGGATTACTCAACAGAAATTAACAAACAGGTTGTACTTTTGTCATATCTGACTATGTTGTATTCTGCTTATATAAGAGCTGAGGAAAATTTATTATTGCTACTTACTCCCTACAGATTTAATATTATTATAATCACATAATTTTATGTAGATTAAGATTCTGAGAAACTCTTTAATCATTTTAGCCTTAACCTATGTCGTGGGTTAGGGCTGGGCTGGCC
>NW_009697338.1:1676-1897 GCF_000703405.1 Apaloderma vittatum | reverse complement strand
CTTTCGAGCCCACCCAGGTCCAACAGAGCGACCGCCAGTCCCTGGGTCCTTCCAGTTCCTGCTGCCCTCTCGTCTCCCAGCAGCCAACACTGGCTCCAGCATTTGCTTGGGACTGAGAATTCCCAGACACATCAGTTACCCCAAATCGTTTCCTGTCGGCAACTGTGCCCTTGCGGTCAGCAGCATCAGCTGGAAGTGCCGACATTTGCAACCCTGGACCC
>NW_009697338.1:301-1614 GCF_000703405.1 Apaloderma vittatum | reverse complement strand
CACCAAGGAACTAGGCGGTCGTTCCCCAGCTCGCTCCCCCCTACCAGCAGTGAGGGGGAGAGCCCGGAAGGAACAGGAGGCACAGCCTCGTGGAGTTGAGATAAAACCAGTTTGTTTTAATGATGAAATGTAAACGATAGCTATAACAGCATGATCACAGTAGTGTTTAACCAGATCTAACGCGAGAAACGTGTAACGCGGCCATCTGAGCACCCAGCAGAGACACAGAAAAGAGAGAAAGAGACCCCCGCCCTGGCCAGCTCCCTCCATATACCCCAAGCAGGACGTCATGATGGCATAGAACACCCCCTGGGCTAGTGGCGAGTTTGGTTCAGCTACCCCAGCTATGCCCAGCCCCGGCCTTCAGTGAAAATTAACCCTCTCCTAGCTGAACCCAGTGCAGCATTCCTTGTCATAATTCTTCTTTGGGCAGATGCTCTGCTACAGTCTCTGCTACAGCTCTTGATTCAGCAAGAACGATTTCATTATCTTCAGCAAAACTAGTAATCTTTACATTTTCACCCCTTTAATCATCAATGACGCTTGAAATTGCTCCCACTGGCTTAAAACCCCCTAAATTTGCCGTGGTTACTTAAAGCCCTGGGCAGCGACTTTAGGGAGTTTTTGGCCTCAGAAACACCAGCTTAGGCAGCTTTGGATCTCGGAAACACCCACTGCAGGAACTTTTGGGCCTCCCACACAATATGTAGGGACCTCTCAGGCTGAGAGACACCCACCTAGGAAGATTTTTTTGTCCTTCTAAAATTAAGGCAGCTATGGGGCTAAGAAATGGGCATTTATGGAGATTTTCGGTTCAGAAACAGTGGTTTCGGAAGTTTTTGTGCTCAAAGAACAATGATTTGGGGAGCTTTGAGGCTCCAAAGCACCACTTTCAGAATATTTTGACCCTGGAGTATCATTTTAGAGGAATTCAGAGTATCATTTTCAAGGAATCTGGCATCAGAATCACCCATTTCTGGAGGTCTTGTGCTGAGAAACACCCCTTGTGGGACTCAAAGGAAGAAAGGATTGTCTCAACATTGCAAAGATGTGTAGTTGGGAACCGCAAGGCTTATCACAACAAACTGCTCCTGTCAAAGGATTGTCTCAACATTGCAAAGATGTGTAGTTGGGAACCGCAAGGCTTATCACAACAAACTGCTCCTGTCATCATTAACCAACTTTCTGCAACATTTGCAGCGACTAACACCTGGCAGGCCTTGAACATGGCTGGGACAGGAGGCCTAATGCAACATCCTGCCAGAGAATACGGTGAAGCATCCCAGACACAGCAACAATTCAGCAAGGAACCC
>NW_009697338.1:0-222 GCF_000703405.1 Apaloderma vittatum | reverse complement strand
CCTGCCCATCTGCTCTACAGCAGCCTTGTAGCCACCAGCTCAGCCAGCTCAGCATTTTGAGATAAAGAAGAAATGCTAAATGCTAAATGCTAAATGCTAAAGCATTTTGGAGCTAAAGAAGACTACAAGCCTTCCTCCAGAAGACCCCGATCCCACGACCACGAGACGGCAGCCTGCATGCAGCAGGAGGAGATTTCACAGAATCACAGAATCATCCAGGTT
>NW_009697337.1:108318-115979 GCF_000703405.1 Apaloderma vittatum | reverse complement strand
TCCCCTGTCTTCTAAACCACGACACTAAGTACTAAGAATATAACATTCACCTTTTTCTTCAGCTAAAGAGGAATTGCTAACAGAAGTGTTACATGGACTTGGTAGTATTTTTATTAATATGACATAAATAAGAGTCAAGTATAGGCAACATTTATTTGATTTTATAATGTATGATCTTGCAATTAATGTTGTAAAAAATAAAGATTTGTAACGTATCTTGATTGAAGGAACATAAAGTTTCTCTAGGCAGTATTTTGAATTCTGACATAAGAAAAAAATTTCAAAAAGTCCCAGTTAAAAATATTTTTGAATTGCATTTACATTTAAAAAAAGTTTTTGAAACAAAGTATTTTACTAAATCTGCAAAGTATTAAATTTCTGCTTCTGGTTGTTGTAGCAATTAATTATAGAGATAAAAAATAAGCCTGAAACTCAGGATCATAGCCTTGGTTTTTCATTTATTGAAATGAAAGTTTATTACGAAAATGTTATATGTAAACCTAAAAACACCAGATAAGGGAAATACTTTTAAAAGTAACGGTTGGCTTGTCTAACTGTATATGCTATCACAATAAATTCAAAGGAGAGAAACTGATCATGTTTAGATCATGGAAGTTGGATTAAAGTTTTCTTTTGATGACATTACATTTTACCTTCTCTCCTCATGACGTTCATTACTATCTATGAATAGAATTTATCTGTCATTTTTCTATTATTATCTTTGAGTGTGCAGATTCGTTTATCTTTATTTTCAAGTCCCAGGAGTTTGGTGGATTGCAGTTTCATTTGTAAAGGACTGAGGCTTTTTTCCTAATTAAATGAGGTCATGAAATCAGAGCAGACAGATAAAAACAAATTCTACCATTAAATAAGTACTTCATGGTGGAGTTCAAAAAGTGGTTAGAGCCAAAACACTATACGTAAAAGACTGTACCCTGAGAAACTAATGTAAAGAGGCAAACCTCTAAGGTGGAATGAGAATTACTAGAAACTTCAAAAGTGGTGACATGAGATCAGTAAAAGAGCATAGGATGATCATGGTTTGTTAACAATGAACGCTGTGGACAATGTAAATTTTGAAACATATTTGATGAATTGCACAGGAACAAACACCCTCTCCCTTTATATGTAGTTCCAATTAAATATTATAACTAGGAATTCATTGCCATGTGATATTAGTAAAACTACAGTCTTACTCTGGGAGAAGAGATTAAATGCATGTGTTTGTACGGTAAGGGTAAGCACAGTTATACTTAGTAGATAGACTGGAAATAATTCCCTGAGATTCAGCACAGTAAGTTAAAGATTTTCTAAGAAATATTCTATGAATAAGTTTTCATGTGCTTATTTGCCATAATAATTCTCGTACCTTCTTTTACTGCATTTGATACTGGCTACTGTTGGAGACAGAACACTGAGTTAGAAAGTCAATGGGGCAAATCCTTCCTTGAGGTGCCCATTATGCAACTATTTTCACAAGCACATTATCATTGTCGCAAAGCAGCCTGCCTTTCCCTCACATGACTTTACAAGCAGTATATAGCTATTGATTAGCTATACAGATTGCTTTTTTGAAGAGCAATGTAGAAGAAACTGCTTTAATTTTTTGGGTGATTTACTTATACTGATCCTCGCAAGGTCCATTAAATACTAGGAAAATAAATCAACTTGATGCATTTAATTAAATTTCTGTAAATGTAATTAAATCCCATCCTAAGTTTGTTCATGTATTGGTAAATTAATTGCATTAGTCAAACATTTGCTTTGAGTCTGATTAAAATTAAATTAATTTCCCTAGCTGTGAACTATAGGAAAGCAGCATATAGTAAATGGCTTAAGCATTCAGATTATTGACTCAGAGGCAGAATTACAACAGAAACATTAATATATTCAGTAAAAGAAGCCATTAGAAAAGTTACATTTAACTTGGGGAACCATTTTTTTATGTTATAAAATTATACGTAACAGTTAAAGTAGATTAATAAAGTTTTAGGGAAGGTTTATTTCCTTCCTTCTCTTGGGATTCAATTCTAAAACCATTTAATTTCTCCTCAAATTCCGCAATGTGTTTGACAGGGGTGAGACTAACCTGAATGAGAATTTGACAGAACAGTTCATAATGATGCCCCTGTTCAGAAATACAGTGGGTGGAAAAGTCTAAGTGAAGGAATCTGAGAGAACAGGGACAAGCACCATTAGGAGAAAGGTTTCAAATAATTGTCATATGCATATGTGGAAAAGAAAAGACTCATGGAGGGGTTATGGATGGAGAAAAATAAAAGGATTTGGAACAGATTTTGAGGGCGAATCTGCTCAATTTTTTTTAATTCTTTGAAATTTTTGGAAAACTCTTCTTGGTTTGCATCAAAAAGGAGGGACAAATCAGGTCATTTCTGCAGTCTTCTACTGTCTTTCTACTCTGAGCTGAGATGAAGCCCAACACAGAGCTGAGCTTGCACTGTAATTGCTGCTGAGAGGTACCAGCTCAGCACTGCTGACTAGGTGGGTCTCAGTTCTGCACTAACAATATTCATCTGTTCCAGGCTGGGACTGAAAATGGTCTTGAGAAAGGTGGAAAAATGTACTGAGGCTGCCCTATACTGCTCAGAGTACAGGAATAGGATTGAGGTTCATGTCTGATTTCATTATTAAGGCATTCATTAAGAGATGAGTATTCTAGGGTGTATAATGTCGTAAGAGGCTGGGAGCATCATCTTCCTCTGAGTGCTCTGTATTTGAAGAAGCTTAAACTCAATCTCCCTCTTATGAATGGTCCAACTCTTGAGGCCCTGCAACAGCTGTTCTACTTCCAGCAACTTTGTGAGCCTTAGCCTTCTTTTCCATTACTTTGCCAACGAGTTAGAAACTAAGCAAAAACTTCAGGGAAATACTGCAAAAATAATAAGCCTGATATGATCTAAGGTGCCTCAAAAAAAGCAATTTTTCATATAACTGTGTTTTAGTTAGATGCAAAGAATACCTGGCTAAGTTTCTGAACTAGAATAATACTTATCCTCCCTGAGTATCTAATATAACTCCTTAAGATTTAATCATAATTTCCTATTACTTTGACAATAGGAATAGAAATAAGAACGCTAGAGATGAAATTTCAAAATGTTAAATCCAACGTTCTCATTCGATTCATCTTTAAACTACTTCATTACCGGTAACTTCAGCCTGGCTCTTTTGCACTTGTTCTTCTTTTATGTATAGAGGGATTTACTATTCACCACACTCACGAAACTGAATATAATCATGGAAAGGCAGTAAAATCATCACTTTTACTCAGTTCTTTGCACATTTTGTTGCACTAAATCACATCATCATGGCTAGGCTTCACGAATGAAGATATGGGAAGGGCTCTACCCACACTTGCTACAAGTGCGCTGATGGCCAAAAAGGCTGTTGTGGGATAGGCAAGTCCAGTTGCAAAAGGCACAAACAGAATATAAAGTGGGTAGAAGCTTCTGTACTTAACTCTATACGTATAACATTTTAAAGGAAATCTCGTAACCAAGTAAATAAACCTGCAGAACAATATCCAGACTTGAACTTCATATGAAGCACTAAGAAGCCTAGTAAAGATGTATCTGGTATTCAGGAATCACTGGCAGATTAAACAGCAGTGGAAAGATAAAAGGCATGTTTATTATAACACATTATGTTTCGTCATCTCCTGACTGGACCATACCCATCACAGAAATACCGGAAGTCATTACTTGAAATGGTACGCTAAAGCAAAATCTAGAACAAATATTTTACTTAGGAAAGATAAAAGCTGTAATTGGTTACAAAGTATAGTAAATCATACTTCTAGAATTTATACAAGGTTTAGAGTCTGTCAGTTTTATCTTCTTGCACTATATACAGTTGCAAGAAAAAGTAAGTGAACCTTTTAGAATTTCATGGTGTTCCACAGTAATTTGTCATGTGATCTAACCATCATCTAATTCAAGAGTATTGACAAATATAATGTGCTTAAAATAATAACACAAAACCAATTTTGATCATCCATGTTGTTATTGAACAGTCATTCAACATTCAAAACTACATTTACATTACAGTTTTTGGTTTAACTGGCTCACATGCTTAAAACTAGTGATTTGAATGTTGACTTCATCTGTATCAGCTAAAATTATTTTTTACCAATTTAACATGGACTAAATGAGTTTGTCACTGTAAAAATAATGATATGATGAAATTACAGCTCCTGGAAAGAAAACCAGGATCCTCTACTAATTTTAATAGTTTGTGTTCTGGGCTTTTTCTTTAGTAAAGCAGTGCCAGTATGAAAACTATACTTATTCAGTGAGAAAAAAAGGCTTGCAGTAAGACTTGAGAAGCCACAAGAGAGACAGAAACCAAACCAGAAAGGACAGAGGACTGTCAGACAAAATAAAGCAGAACTTAGTAGCTGGAAAACAGAATGTGTGAATGAGAAACTTGCTGAGAAAAGTCGTCTTTAGAGTCTGTTCAGTAAAATCTGGGACCCAGTAAGTAAATGAAAACAGTGTCAAAGTAATGTGGGAGAAATGTAAGAAATGCCATGCAAAACCAAATGCAGTCATCCATCTACTCTAATATTCTGTTTTTAGCAGTGACTCTCAGTGCTAAAATATCTTATAAAGAAAGCTGGAAGAAGACATGTAGTAAGCAATCAGCAAATCTGTCCTGAGGAAAAAAGTTTCTTCCTGCAAACCATCAGTCAGAGATTTGTTTATGCCCTGAGGCATGAGGATTAATACTCCCCCCAAATGCTTGTCTTTTACAAAGCTTTATTTTTTTTTTCATAAAAATGTTAATTTTAGTTATTATTAATTTTAATCATACTGGCCCCCTGGAAGTCAAGGATGTCCACAACAATAAATTTCACCTCACAATTATTTATTTATGTGACAGAAATATACTTTTATGACTTTAAAGAGCAGGTGGAATAAATGGGTGCTTCTGAAGACTTACCGAGATTATCACTGGCCAAAAAAAAAGGTGGAAAGAATGGAAAAGACAGAGCATAGGATGACGGAAGGAGGGACATGGAATTTAAAGAGAATAGATAAAATAACAACACCATTTCACCAGGCAGCTGCCATTCATCTGGTCCTTGTGACTGCCATATACAAACAGTAAATGCTACAAATATGAACTCTAACAAGTGAATTTAGATTGCATAAACCCCAACTTTTTAATGTTTGGTGAAGATGACTTGACTAAAACTAAAATTTACAAGCCTTGTTATTTTAAGTAATTGTGGCAGGTGTTTCCTCCCCTCAGCTGAGCTGTTGCTAGGCAGATTTCAGGGAATCTGTGACCTGGACTAGTCCGGACTTGTCTAGGAGCCTGGGAATGGGATCTGGGCTGGTCCAGACCTGGTTCCACCCAGGAAGTTGGCCAGCTCTTGATCTCACCGGGAAAGGTGGCCGCCAGCCAATGAGAAGCCGAGATGGCTATGATTGACCACAGTCGTCATTGACTAGTCTTTAAAACAGGGTTCTTGCCGCAGCCATTTTGGAGTTAACTCGTGGCAGCTGGCCAGATAACCAAGGTTGTAAAGTCTCTCCCTTGGTTTAGGGGACCCCTAGCAAGGTCAAACAGGTGAGAACAGGAATCCCTGCCTGTTTAAGGTACCCTAGCAAGGCTGACCAAGCAAGAATGGGAATCCCTGCTTTGTTAAGGTACCCCTAGTGAGGGCAATCAAATGAGAATGGGAACCCCCATTTGATTAAAGTGAGTGTATGACAATCCGGATTATCATTCTTTTGTCAAGGGCTAGTGTTTGGGCTTGATCTTTTCCTTCACCGATACTGAACCTTTAAATTTGGAGGAGCTTATATTCCATAAATAAATTTAGTTTAACTACACGTGTGAATTTATTTTTCGGATATGGGCACACTACTCACCTCTTTATTTACAGTTATCCTTACAGTATCTACAGAAATTATAGGCAAAGAGAGGAGGCTTGCAACTCCTGTTTGGACAGATGAATTTCTTGCATTCATAAAGCTTATTCAGTGTATATACTCTAAAGAACTGAAGTGAAAATATAGTCATATTTTTTTGGAATATACTTTCTTAAACTGTTGCTTTAAGATAAAAGGCTTAATCCTGAGAACTTGGGCAGCAAGAATACCTGTGCATGTAAGTTCATTTATACATTCAAATCTTTGTAAACTGCAGTGCGATCCACATTGAAAATACCCTAATAAGGAGCCATTTATGGAGATGGTTTTTTTGCTTTTATTGTTTTAGGTGTTAAAGATTAAGTAAAACCTCTCATGCTAGGTGTCCCTTGGGAGGCAGTACTGAAGAGCATAGGAGTCCAGGAAGGATGGGCACTCTTCAATAAGGAAGTCTTAAAGGCTCAGGTGCAGACTGTGTCCCCCTGTGCTGTAAGATGAACTGGCAGCCAAGACTGACATGGCTGAGCTAGAGCTTTGGCTGCAACTTAGGGAAAATATAAGAATTTATGTCCTTTGGAAAATTGGGCAGGCCACATACAGTAACTACAAAGTTGTTATGAGGCTACATATGGAGAAAATTAGAAAGACCAAAGCCCAGCTAGAAATTAATCTGGCTTCTGTTATAAAAGACAACAAGAAATCTTTCTATAAATACATTAGCAGTGAAAGAAAGAGGAAACATGGTGACTGAGGATGGGGAAAAGGCTGAGGTGCTTAATGCCTTCTTTGCATCAGTCTTCAGAAATAGGACCAGTAGTATTCTGGGAATCCAGACCCCTGAGTTAGAAGACAGAGATAGGAAGCAGAATAATCCCCCAACAATCCAGGAAGAGATGGTCAGTGACCTGCAGCACCACAGACATACTCGAGTCTATGGAATGGGATAGAATCCAGCCAAGAGTTCTGAGAGAGCTGGCAGACGTGCTCATCAAGCCTCATTGCAAAATGTATCACTAGTACTAGGGAAGTCCCAGCAGATTGGAAGTTAGCCAGTGTGACACTCATATACAAGGAGGACTGGAAGGAGGATTGGGGTAACTACAGGCCGGTGCCAGGGAAGCTGATGGAGCAAATTATCCTGAGTACCATCACACAGTACATTCAGGACAACCAGCTGATCAGGTCCAGTCAGCACGGGTTTATGAAAGGCAGGTCCTGCTTGACTGACCTGATCTCCTTCTGCAACATGGTCACACACTCAATAGATGAGGGAAAGACTATGGATGTTCTGTATCTGGACTTTAGTAAAGCCTTTGACACCATTTCACACAGCATTCTCTTAGAGAAACTGTCTGCTTATGGCTTGGATGGGTATATCCTTTACTGGGTGAAAAACTGGCTGCATGACTGGGTCCAAAGAGTGCTGGTAAATGGAGTTAAATCCAGTTGGCATTCGGTCAAAAGCAATGTTCCACAGGACTCAGTATTGGGGCCAGTCTAGTTTAACACCTTTATCAGTTTCCTGGATGAGAGGATCAAGAGTACCCTCAGTAAGTTTGCAAGACAACACCAAGCTGGGTGGAAGCGTTGATCTGCTTGAGGGTAGGAAGGCTCTGCAGAGGTTGGATAGATGGGTCGAGGTCAGTTGTATGAGGCTGAACAAGGCCAAGTGCTCGGGCCTGCACTTGTGTCACAACAACCCCAGGGGAAGGCTTGGGGAAGAGTGGCTAAAAAGATGCCTGGTTGAAAAAAGACCCGGGGCGG
>NW_009697337.1:59548-108287 GCF_000703405.1 Apaloderma vittatum | reverse complement strand
CACCTGAACGTGAGCCAGCAGCGTGCCAGGTGGACAAGAAGGCCAACAGCATCCTGGCTTGTATCAGAAATAGTGTGGCCTGCAGGGCCAGGGAAATGATTGTCCCCCTGTACTTGGTACTATTGAGGCTGCACCTTGAATACTGTGTTCAGTTTTGGGGCCCTCAGTACAAAAAAAGACATTGAGATGCTGGAGTGTGTCCAAAGAATGGACTGATGGTGTCTAGAGCACAAGTCTTATGCGGAGTGGCTGAAGAAACCGAGATTGTTTAGGTTGCAGAAAAGGAGACTGAGGGGAGAACTTATTGCTCTCTACAGCCACCGAAAGGAGGTGAGGAAATGGCCTCAAGTTGTGTCAAGAGAAGGTTAGATTAGCTATTAGGAAGAATTTCTTTACAGAAAGCATTATCAAACATTGGAATTGGTTGCCCAGGGAATCCCCTTCCCCGGAAGTATTTAGGAGTCAGGTAGACATAGTGCTTAGGGATATGGTTTAGTTGAGGCCTTGTCAGTGTTAGGCGAATGGATAGACTCAATGATCTTAAAGGTCTTTTCCAATCTAGGAAATTCTGTGATTCTGTCATACGTTCTCAGTTTTTAAAGAAAACACTATGCTAGTCTTTTGTGTTTTCCTTTCAATATATGAGCTCTTAAGAGATTTTTTTTTGTAGTAGTAGTAGACAGGAAATGTAGATTTTTTTACATTCTAAATGAACAATATGGTTAGCATATAACATAGAAATCAGTGTGTAAAGAACAGGAACCTTTGGGTAAGTATCAAGTCTAAAAGAAAATGAACATAAAACCTAGTAATTCTATGGTGACCTATGTTCACCTAACGTATTCTGAAATACAGATTGGTTATAGGAATCTCTCCCAACCTAAATGTTTCTTATATATAAAAAACAAAGTAAAAAAAAAAAAGAGCAGAAAGGAATGCATGTTAAAGAATGGTAGGATGAAATGGGAATCCAATGATAAATAAAGGTCTTAGCTGTGGCATTTAACCACAGAGCAACAGTGGAGGTAATGAAAAGGTATCTTGTTTCTGGTGATGCTGAGGGAACAATTAGAGAAAGATAACCTTCTTGAATTTCTGATGCCAAGGAGCTCTGTTGCTGCTGTCAGTCTTTTAAATGACCTGTGTGGCCTCCAAGCTAGTGACCTAAGAAAAAAACCCCACAAAACTCTTTTTGCCTTCTGCCCACTTTCTGCAGCACTGTCTGTTCCATGGCTAGTCAAAGAGGAAGCCTTTATTTTATTCTCAGTACCACATTCAAGATATAAAAAGCTGTTAGAGACGATGTACAGAGGAAGAAGCACTAATGAAAAGTTAAAATTTTAAGTAACTCTGTCTCCTTCCCTCCCAGCTCCCACCTCATGTAATATTTTAGAGTCAGAGATTCCCGTTCGGTCCCCATGTGTTGCCTGATCTAGTCGAGAGGTGGCATCCCTGGTGGCAGGGAGGCTGGATTAAAATGATCTCTAAGGTCCCTTCCAGCTTAGGCCACTCTATGATTCTATGATTCTATGATTCTGTGATTCTATGATTCTGTGATTCTGTGATTCTGTGATTCTATGATCCTATGATTCTATGTCAGCAATTATCTTTGCAATTTTTTATTTGTTTTCCATGCTGATGTCAAAAGGAAGATTCCAGAGTCTGTCTGGTAAATCTTGTAGTTTAGGCTGTTGTGATGTCTAAAGGACTTATCTTGTTTGCAAATTGATCCTAATTCCATTTTTATTTACGCTACTGTTGTGGTTTAACCCTAGCTGGTAACTAAGTGCCGCACATCTACTCACTCACTTCTTCCTAGTGGGATGGGAGAGAGAATCAGAAGTGTAAAAGTGAGAGAGCTTGTGGATTGAGATAAAAATAGACTATTAGTTAAAGCAAATGCCACATGTGCAAGCAAAGAAAACAAGGAATTCATTTACCACTTCGCATTGGCAGGCATGCGTTCAGCCTTCTCCAGGAAAGCCGGTGACTTGGGAAGACAAGTGCCATCACTCTGAACATTTTCCCCCTTCGTTCTTCTTTCCCCAGCTTTATAAGCTGTGTGTGGTGTCCTATGGTCTGGAATATCCTTTTGGTCAGTTGGGGTCAGCTGTCCCAACTGTGTCCTCTCCCAACTTCTTGTAAAACCCCCATCTACTTACTGGCAGGGCAGCATGAGAAGCTGAAAAGTCCTTGACTTAATGCAAGCACTGCTTAGCAACAACTAAAACATCAGAGTAATATCAATATTATTCTCACCCTAAATCCAAAATACAGTACTATACTAGCTAAGAAGAAGAAAATCAGCTCTACTCCAGCTGAAATCAGGATAATGTAACACTGAAATTTGTGTAATATGGATAGCAATGTAAACAGAAAAATTGAACAAGACACAGACTGTATCCTAAGCCTAATGCGTGTACAATGACAAACCATCTCCTATTAACTGCAGCTTGAATTTAAGCAAGTCCATTTCTAACAGGAGAGCTCTTTGGCACTTGCATCTAATTATACCTGTAACTCACTTGCTTTTGTACAGAGGCACTTTCCTGAAAATAGGGTATGAATAATGACTGATTCTGTACTGAATGCTTGTTTTTAAACTAATAAACCAAAACCTCCTAGATTCAAAGTATTTCAGAAGTGTGGTGTTGTTCATTGTCCAAGACAATGTTCTTGTACTGTGATTTACATTGCTGTTTACATGCTCAGGTTGTCTAGCTCAAAAATCCATAATTAAAAAATGGCAAAAGACAGATTTACTGTACAGATAGAGTGTAGCAGCTGTGAAGGAGCCATTAAAGTCTACTGAGTATTTACCATGAATTTTGAAGAACAATGTTTATTTGAAATTCCACAGAAGCTCAAAACCTTTTTTTAAAATCTAACAGATAACTTCAACTGGAATTTGTATAGTATGATGCGTATTATTGGTATGAGCTATGAGAAGGTATTTTTTTTCTTTTGTTCCACCTATTTCCTTATGACATCTCTGCACTCTTCTTGGATTAAGAAGCTGGTGTGTTTTGTCATTTTATGGTTTTTGCACACAGTCTACCAGATCTTCTAAATACTAAGCAGGAAATTGCAATAGGAGATGGACTTATATGGAATAAGAAACTATTCTTGAAGAGAGTAGGAGAAAAGTGACACAAACAACAACTGACCACAACATTTCAAGCTCTGTATGAAGACTTTGAAAGACAATCTGAAGATGAATTAACTAAAGATGTAGAGCAAAATAGAAAATGATGGAAAGAAAAGAAAATATGGATTTATGAGAGGGGAATGCATATCACAATGCGTATCACATATCACAGTGTCTTTCCCTGGTACCGTAATTTATTTTGTAGACAAGAAAAATACAATAGAGCTAACTCTGTATGAAGTTCAGCAAAGAATTTATGTAGTGTCTCAAAGACAATTATTTTTTCAACATAATATGTAGCAAAATTGTGATATGGATAAAAGACTAGCTAGAAGGAAGGTGAAGCATGTAACGTTGCAAGAGGAAGGAGCATTCTGAAAGGCAGTAGAAATTTTGGAGGCCAGAGGTTGAGAATAATTATATTATTACGAGTGGACCATGTTGCTGAGGAGTGTTACTAAAACTGCTTGCATGCTATTACAGAGAAGGATTAGAATTTCAAGTACATAAAACTAGCATAGAGTCTTGTAAAAATACTGGACTCTTATCAGGGATCTGTATAAATACAGATGTTATCAGTGCAGTAACATTGGCTAATGGGGACTTAAATTAGTTCAGCTGATAAATCTTTAATTAGACTTCTTCAGTAATAAGATTTAAAAAAATATGAAGTATGGCAAAGGTAGAGAAGACTACATTTGCAGATCCAAAACTATAAGAAAGGAACACTAATAAGATCTTCTTTTTGGGAAAAAAAGGATGACATCGTGGCACCTCAAAGGGTAACTAAATTGGAACTATACAAGCAAAATAGAACAGAAAACCATTCAGTTTCAGAATTACTTGTTAACAGAATGTATTTATTTGCAAATTAGCAAAAAATGCATTACCTTCAAAATGTAAATGAGAAACCTTAAGTGCAGTCAAACAAGCCTGTTCCCATGCACACAGGGTAAGTACCATAGTGCAATATAGACAGAAGTACTTTTCCTTACCCCACATGTCATCTTTTAACACCCTGCAATGAGCATTGCACCATTTTTTTCCTACTGTTTGTTTGCAACTCGCACATGTAGGTTTTTACATATATCTGGATATCTCAATATCTTGATGCACCAAATTTTTATTTTTTTTTAAGGTAGATTACATTCATTCTGAAAACTTACATTTGTATTCTGAATACAGCTGAGTAAAAGTTCAGTCAAGCTTGCTCTGAAATGTCAGAAAAAGTTGAAGAGTTTGGAGAGCAGCAGCGATGATAGCAATTGCAGTGGTTGTAGCCACTTTGTGAGAAAATGACATTCCTGCCCATGTTATGCATTTCACTACTTATGTAAACAATTACTAAGCTTCAGCTTTTTCATATGCTTTTTCCTAAGAAGTAAAAAAACTCTGTCTCTGAGTTTTGTTGCTGATAGCATTCCCTGTTGAGATGGTATGACTCACATATTAGCCCTTGATTTAGATTATTACCATAAATCTAGACAGTTATTTTGCTTCCAAAATGGTAAACTATAATTGCTGATATGAATTATTTTCCTTGCTATCTTACTAAGATATCTTTGACCTGCATTAAAACAATTTCAAGACAATTTTCAACAAATTCCAGAGGTTTTTAAATAGTCGTAAGTACTGCATGCGCATGCTGACAATAAAAACATACATCTTGCTAACAGCAGGACTCAGTCTTCCTTTAAATATTATTCTGGAGAATGTGAAAGAGATGTTGCAGTTGCAGGAGTTCTGCTTGGTTTAAAGACTGTGTCAATAATAATATAATCCACAATATCTGTAAAGTGCTGTTTATGATGTTACCGCCGGCTTCCACTTTACAGGATACCATTAGAGAGTGATATTTGCTACAAGAAAGTGATATTTGCTACAAGAAAATATTCTCAAGAAGCAAAGTCAGCTACAAAATAAAATCAATAGTAGCCTCTTTCTTTACATGAATACAGTTTTGAAATGCAATTGTATCTGTTTTTATGGGAATTAGTTGTGGACAGGGAGAATTCTGTGTATATGACTCTGCCTTAGGATACAATATAGCAAAATATAGAGTGCCTGGAACTTACACAAGTATAAGAATATTGGTGCAACGCTTAAACATAATAACATTTACAGATCTGTTGGGGCTATTGCCTAGGTACTGTATTTGTTTCTTTTATTCAGTGAAGTAATTTTTGACCACTAGATGGGACTATACTTCATGCAATATTTGAAAGTTTGTTTTACTTGCAATTAGCACTTCCCCCCCGCAATTTACTGAAAGAGAGCTTTGTTCCCACGCTTTGCAAAAGGAGAAAACAGCAGAGCCTCTTGTAGGCAAGAATCTCTGTAATGCTAGTGAGAATGAAAAAATAACAGACATTACAGTCTATCCCAGTAAAACGGCCAGCATGCATATAAAACAGTTTTACAGCTGTGGCAAATGAGCTTATCTTCTCTGGAGACTAACACTGCAATCATGCTACCTGACTATGCACTACTACTACATATTTCTTCTTTCTCATCTTTTTCTTTGGTATGCAATTATCTTAGCAGTTAACAACTAAGTTTAACTTTCTAAACTATTCATTATACACATTTTTTTCCAGACTTTGTCTCATCCAGAGTTCTGCGATACCTTATTCGTATTAAAATGCTCTAAGAAGTAAAAGAATTGAAAACCAGTTATCCTTTTTTCCAACTGATTCATTACATTCTTCTTTAGTTTTCTTGTGATTAGATTCACAGTGATCTGGTCTGATGTAACAGTAAAGCACTTTCCATTTTGATAAACTCAGGAGGTTTTATTTCACTGTCAAACAATATTTGGCAGATGGAAAACTGATGTTGGTTGACTATTGCCATGCCAATGCTTATTTTTCCTTCAAATTTTTTTTAGTGGTTTTGTTTTGTGGTTTTTTTTTCATTTTGTTTGTTCTCGATCTTAGAGTAGTCATTGCACCATGGTTCTTTTATTTGCTATCTAAAGATGTGAAATTTAATGAAAGGAAAGAAACCACAAGTTGATTTTTTGTTTACTTGTCTGGAATACCCTATAAGAGCATCTGGAGCACACTTACAGCTTTAGAACCAACTCTAATGAGATAGTGATTTTACTCACCTAGTTCTTTTGTGACAAATACTATTTAATATCTCTTTGGTATATCTACATTGCATTTCTAACCTGGCTTTTACCATTTAAGTTTACGCACTGAAAGTCATCTAATTTTTGTTTCATTGTACTCCCCTGAGAATTTGTACTCTAAAATAACAAATGAGGGATACAGATACTATTTTTCCATTTTAACTAGGCAGCACAGAACAGGGGCAATACCATTAACATGCTGCAATATCACAGCTTGTCTAGGGCAAACTCCTCCTTTATCTTGCTTTCCTCTGGGGCCTCAAGGGATTGAGGCACCTGAGGGTATTCTGCAAATCTTTTGGCATTGCCCTCACAGTCACTAATCCTGAAAGATAGTATGGCATCCTCTTAGAAGAATAGGAAGTACAGGGAGAATTTACCATAGATTTGAGGCAAAAATAGGCCCAGAGTAAGTAAAATACTTACAAATATAATAGTCCCTTATAAAGACTTAGTTTCTTTATTTCAGTCTCTTCTTACTATCCTATTCATATTTTAACTCCTGGGATCCTGAGAACCAAAACGTTATTCACCAGAGAACCAAGAGGTTTTCTGCCCAGGGGGTCATCAGCAAACCTTTTCTAAAGGTTGTTTCATATAGCCTCTAAATCAGTATATGCTTTTATCTCTGGTAATATCAATTTTCAGGATTTCTTCCTGCTCTTTCTGAATGACAGGATCAGGCTGATAAACAGGTATCTCCACAGAGGAGCTGGATAACATCTGACATGCAGTAGGTACTCTATTTTAGGATTGCCAGGCTGCAGGAGGTGTCCCTGAGGAGGACTTGCAAAATGGTGTACTGTCAAGCAATGAGAGCCTGCCTGTGACTGTCCCGTCTTGGTGATGGTGGATAGCTGGTGAGACCTTCTCAGGGGAACTCTTGACACAAGAAGGCAACCATGAGCACAGGATTCATGTGGCAGCAAAATGCCATTCCCATCAGGCTTCCAGCAAGTGAAAATTTTGCTCATCTTTCACATTCAAAAGCAATCTTCTCTAGCTTTGCCATTCACATATTTGCTTTTGCAGTGACTTACATAGCAAAATAGTGACTTGATGTTAAAGAAATGTAATCACAAATTCTGTGCATCAGCGAAGTTTCTTCTTTTTGCAGGAGCTTATGCATTTTCTACTCAATACTGAAACAGTAATAATTTTTTAAATAAGCAATTTATCACTGGGAAAAATGACAATCTTATTTCTTTAGAGTATTTTTATGTGTGTTCTTAATCAAAGTTCAGTTCTTAGACTTCAGTTCTTAGACTTGACAAAAAGACTAACACTAAACCCTGTGCTCAGTAATGAAGGTAAAGTGGCACATAAAAAATGCTTTTTTTCATTTCTTACAGGTTGGGGTTTTTTTTTTCAGATTTTGAATAGAATAGCTAATTTCTAAGTCAAAATTTTTCCTTTCATGGCTTGATTATAGCCTAGTAAGACTCCTGGGGTAGAATTCTGACGTAAGTATGTTTGTTTTTAATCTATTCAAACTTCATCAATTTTCCTTAAACGGTATTCAAGCAATGCTAACTACAAGAATTGGGGGCTTTGGATTTTTGTATTTGCTGTAGAATCACAGTGGAATAAGCAAGATGAGTTTCTTTTATGGTTCAAAGTGCACTGTTCAGCAGAGACATCATGCAAATCCCTTAATAGAGACTGATTCTGAAGTAAGTAAAAAAAGGAGAAAAAGTCTCCCAAAGAGCCTTTTCAGCAGCAATTTAAAGGAGTTTGTTTGCAATGGTACTGCTTCCTCATTAGCAATGTTGTCTTCTCCTTGTCTTACTGCAATGTTAGACAGCATTTGAGGGAGAAAGGCATGTGTTCATAGCAAGTTAGAATAGCTTTATGCTTTATACCATCAAGGAAGAAGCTGTCGTGGCATCAACCCGGGAGACTGAGCCAGCCAGTGCCTCTTCTCCAGAAAGAGCTTCTGTTCTGATTAGTATTTTAATATTGATGTTGCTTGTTATATATTTGGAGAAATGATGTGTAACTACAATTAGTGCTGTGTACTGTTCTGTGATTCATGTAAGGAAGGTCTCTCTGTGAGGTATGCATAGGAAGAGCTTCTCAGTAGTGTAAGCTAGAAGAGTCCTGAGCTCCCATACATCCTCCCTATTCTGACCTGCTTTTGCTCTTTTGGATTGACGATTTTTTTAGACTTGGGATTTTTTTTACAGTTGATATCTCTTTGTGTCACAGTCAGCCTTTTAATCAGACTTTCGGAGTATCACATAATAACAGAATGTCAGGGGTTGCCAGGGACCACAAAAGATCATCTAGTTCAGCCCCCCTGTCAGAGCAAGATCACCTACAGTAGGTCACACAGGAACTCGTCCAGGCGGGTTTTGAATGTGTCCAGAGAAGGAGACTCCACAACCTCCCTGGGCAGCCTGTGCCAGGGCTCTGTCACCCTCACAGGGAAAACATTTTTCCTAATGTTTTGGTGAAACCTTCAGCTTGAACCCATTGCCCCTTGTCCTATCACTGAACATCACTGAGAAGAGCCTGGCTCTGTCCTTTTGACGCTACTCCTTGACATATTTATAAACATTGATAAGCTCACCCCTCAGCCTCCTCTTCTCCAAGCTAAAGAGACCCAGCTCCTTCAGCCTTTCCTCATAAGGGAGATGTTCCACTCCCTTAATCCTCTTTGTGGCTCTGCGCTGGACTCTCTCAAGCAGTTCCCTGTCTCTCTTGAGTTTAGGGACCCAGAACTGGACACAATATTCCAGATGTGGCCTCACCAGGGCAGAGTAGAGGGGAAGGAGAATCTCTCTCATTCCTCTTTTTGATCTTGTTGTACAGATTTTAGTTCTAGACACTTTTACAACAGCTCAGTTCAAAGAGCACTTCTCTGTGTCTGCACTCCTCCCCAGAGGCACATGTTCCAGAGTGTGAGTCAACTTGCAGCTTCATTTCCCTTCACATTATGCTGTGTAGAGTGCCAGATCTGTGGAGTTTTATGGCTCAGAGACTTGCTTATTCCTAGGAAAATAAGTATAGTTTATCAAAAAGGATAATTTCTAAGCTGTTTATATATAAGTTTAAACCATTCAGTCCAAAGATAGGTTAAGATACAGGGCATTTTCTTTCCCTGGAGCGGTTTAGCAGCTCAGTCCAAATCTTCAGTCACTTTTAGTTAATGACTAGAAGACATGGTGTTACTGTGTTATAAAGACTTCCTCTTTTTTCTTTACCCTAATTTAAATAGTTCAAATAATTTGCTAACATGACTGATATAAATAGGCAGAGCTGTTGGAGTCATAATTTCTGACAAGGAAAGAATTCAGGAAAAAAGAGAATTCTACAGAATAAAACACGTGTATTTTTGCAATATATCATACTGATGATGTAATAAAAAAAATATATAAGCAATATAACACTAAGAGTTGAGAATGCAAAGAAAAAGCCTGAACTCACCATATAGAAAGGATAATTCTGTGAGAAAAGGTTGAAGAGGTAGTGAAGAAGAGGTTGTATCTCAATACATGAATAAGCAGAAACACTGAAGAGGGCAGAGGAAACCTGCAGGAAGTCAGGAGGAAATTGTCACATGGCATTTGTTGGTCAAGAGTTTTGAGTTTGGGATGCATAATAATTTGAAATTAGTGACACTAAGACTAACAGAGGTATATCTGAAATGCCACTTTACCACTGTGACTTGAGTATTACTTCAAGCTTTTTAATCTCAAAACACCATGGGCTAAGTTGTGGTCTATTAAGCCTGAGTAGTTCTAGCAAAAGCACTTGAATTCAATGAAATTACACCAGCTACTAATCAAAGCAAAAGCCTTCCAGCTTGAGATCAGCATGATAAAGGAGAAATAAGATAACTGGAAGTTCAGAGTACAGGAAAGCACTGAAAGTGAAATCCTAAATGCTAGATTTAAATTAACAGAGAAGACATATTAATATTGTTCTGCTAGCTATTAAATGAAAAAGTAGATGTTACTAAAGAATATCATTCCGTTTTGGCTGTACAGAAATCTATGACCTTGCTGCATTATTCACTTTTTGAAGTTGAGGAACTCAAAAGTATTACATTATATATAGGACACTCTTTTAATTTTTTATCAGTACTTTTCTCCCAATGTTGTTTTAAAGTCAACACATACTAATGATCAGAATCACTGCCATAAATGAATGCTGTTAGACGTGTTATGGTATGAAAGCAGTGTCCCCAGTAAACATGCTGGTCATGATGTCAGAATTAGTCGAGGAAGAGGTAGAGAAATAGGGAGTGAAGTTGAGCACAGGAAGAAGGGAGAGATAGGAGGAAGGCGTTTTAAGATTTATTTTTTATTTTCTCATTATCCTACTCTCATATGATTGGTTATAAATGTTTTGCTTGTGACAGTAATGAGTGAGTGATCTCTCCCTGTCTGTATCTCAACCAATGAGCTTTTTTTGCTATTTACTCTCCCCTGTCCAGCTGATTAGTGGAGTAATAGAGCAGCTTCAGTGGGCACCTGGCATCCAGCCAGGGTCAACCCACCACGCTGTCCTTCATGCAGCTAGCATTAGAAAGATAATGAATACTATGACTGTCAGTATCTTTGTTCAAGACTGGCAAGAAAAAAATGCTGATTTTTTCTAAAATTCATGCAAAAATATTCCTTACTAATGATAAAGTACTGACAGTGCCTACAATTTTCTTTCTTTTAACCTAAATGTTGTTGAAGACAAACAAAAATGAAAAAAAACACCTAATACACATTATATATTGTATTTCCATTGTTTTGCTATTTGAGAAACAAATTCTGGAACAGATTCATTTCTTGTAGCTGTCATAGACTTTGAAAGTTTTAACAATATTTGGCATTTTGTGCTTTGTTTGAGTAAGGGCTGACATTAACTTTGAATTGCTATCTCTTCCATACAAGCCAAAGCTGTTTTTTTTGAGGTGTAAATTTCTTTGCTGCTTTACTTAGTTGTGAGGTTTCTGTGACAGCATTGAGCTCTATGGTCTTTCAGAGAAGTCACATGGAAGTAGATAGAAACTAAGACCACTGGAAGAAAGTAGCAAATGGCAGAGAATTAGTGGGCAGGACTTCTATTAGAGTCATCATTCAAGATGCAAGCTATTCTCTACTCCGGGTAAATTTGGCAAAGATAGAGGACTATAAGCAACTCATTAAATTTAGACTATTAACAGCCTTCCTCCCTCCCCTCCCCTTCCCTCCCCTATCTATGTTATTAAAGTAATTACATTTAAATTACTTTTTAAATGTATTGAATTAGTGTACATACTGACAAACAGAAGATGGCTCTTAGTTTCATACACATTGATTACCTAAGTATTTGAGTTGACACATATTTTTGAAATTTAGATTGCACTAAGTAGTTTTACTGATGTTCTTCATAAATGCCAAACTTAATCCTCAATTGTCCAAGTTCTTCAGAAGTTAACATCCTCGTTATATAAGACTTCTCTCATGTCATATGAAATCTTAAGCACATACTTCAAAAAGTGAACTAATGAGTACTAAATATGTAAGGTGTTTCATAATACATTAAGTGGCAAATTTGACTGACTTTGTTCCCTCACAACCTTAAAACTGAGAAAATCAGTATTTGGCTGATTCCTTTATGGGCTCAGTCTTGAAAATTTTGAAGTAACTATAATGTGGTTAATTTCAGTGATTGAATGATTTTTGTGAAGGCTATGTGAATGCCACTTTAAAATTTCTGGAATAAAATTCTGGTCTGGACAACTTGGAAAAAATGGTATAGATTTACTTAATGTTTAATAATTTTCTGGGACCTAATACACAGTGAACTTGATACCTAATGGAGCCTCTATACGGCTGTGCAAAACAGCTACTACTAATGGGCCACAAAAATTGCTTTAGGTATTTTTACAGTAACTAAAACCAGATGGTCAATAACACTTTCCACAGTGTAACAAATTTAGTAGATGTTTCTTATGTAATCAAACACTGATTTATTTAGTTATAAAATGATTTTGTGATTGGATCAGAATGACACATAAAATCAGGTTAGAGAAAAATACTGATCTATGTAATATAATGTTAACCAATTGAGGACAACAGCTAGTCTGGATTTACAGCAATACAGAGGGTAGTATTTAGCCCACAATTTCCAACTCTTGATTTTGAAAAGTTATAAAGACAATTAATGTCTTGGTCCTGAAGCTTGACAAATATTCTCCACTCTAATTTACGTTTGTAATCAGCTTTTTCTGCATACAATTACTCTTGTTTCCCCCTCACCCTGTTTACTAACAGTCTAATGTATATTGTTGAAGATGAAACTTCGCGAATACTCATAGCTGCAACTGTGCTGCTCAATAAGACTGATACACCTCCTATACAAGGCGGTGCACGTCAGCTCTGACTGACCTCTTTTAAAGCTTTTGGTATCACTGGTGCTCTCAGGTACCACAATGAGACAGGTTATATGTGTCACACAGCCATGAAGCACCGAGAAGTTAAGGTCTGTGTCTGCAGCAATGCTCAATTCTGAAGAACTTAATTTTTAGTGTCTTGTCTTTGTGATGGAATCTGCATTCTCAGATTGGCCTAAAGTTGTTCAATGCAGTGATATAGAGCCTATATAAGTAATGAGTTCCAATGCTTAAACTATCCCTGAGAAATGCCTGAATAAAGCCTCTATATTTAAATCCTCCTTTTAATTATTATTATTATTATTATTTTATTTTATCCCTAAAACCAATATCTAGTTTTTTTCATTTGCAGAAAATTTGGACTATATTACAAAAATGCTGCTCTGCACCTAGCAGCTCTCTGGATAATGCACTCATATAAGATCTGAGAAAGTGCAACAGTGAAGGAATTCCTCTTTGTGCTTGAGAGAAATTACTCCCACATATACCATCTATTTAGTAGTCTTTAACTATAGATAGTTGGTTAAGGTGAGA
Organism: Apaloderma vittatum; assembly: GCF_000703405.1. Taxonomy (NCBI): domain Eukaryota; kingdom Metazoa; phylum Chordata; class Aves; order Trogoniformes; family Trogonidae; genus Apaloderma; species Apaloderma vittatum. The sequence goes on along the minus strand of NW_009697337.1, from coordinate 95,096 downwards.
CAAAGATTCCTTCACATAATATCCCACATTTCATGAAATAATTCAAGATTCAGTGAGTAAAGGAGAAAAAGGCACTGCACACAAGAGGGGTTATACCTCTCCAAATACCAGACAGACGTGGATATGGGGGGGGAATTTGATTTCCATGTGAAATGGTGTCACATCGCAAGCCTTCAGGACAATGACTCAGGTTCCCCGATTCCCAGGCCAGGATTAAGGTGAATCAACACCAGGGATCAAGAGAGGAGGGGAGGAAAATGGCCTTGCTGTAGATAACCTTTTGTAAGAGAAGAAAGAGATAAAAGAAAGCAATAGGAAAAGAAAGATCACCACTCTTGGAGCCCAGGACAACAATGACACACACAGTAATCCTCTGGTGGTGGGTGAGAGCGCACCTGACTCCTGGGGTGATCGCCTTTTATCCAGTCAAATTCCTGCCACATCGTGTTGTTCACTCCTTGTGGAAAATAAGCAGGAACGGGTCTGGGATATGGTGAGGGCCTCTGAGAGGCTTGACTTCTTTGGTTTTGCAGCCACAGCTCCAAGCCCTGCCTGCCCCCACAGCCCCCACAGCTACACCAGGGGCACTGATGGGGCAGTGGGCTTGGAAAAGTGCTGAGTCAGCTCTGTGCAAACGCGCACAGGCACCAAGCAAGTGGCTGGGGCTAGCTTCGGTTGGGAAGAGGCTTGCACTCTTTGAGGTCATCCGTTTAGCAGTCCCTTACAAATGTTATGATTTCTATAGGAGAAGGTAAAAGGCCTTGCAAGCAACACACACAGCAGAATTCATAATTTCTTGATCCTAGCAGAATTCAGTGAAAACTCGGAGTCAGATTTTCCTGAGGTACAGCTCTCCATTCAAAGCACTTCTCTGGGTGTAACAGATTTGAAACACCTAAAGCAGTTAATTAAGGGATTTGGGAATTAGAGATTTTAACTTAGAGATAATGTATAATTTATATTATGCATTTCTTGAACAGACTACTGAACTAGATGTACATGTCTGTCTTTTTGTAGTTCTTCCCTTATATCTCTTCACTTTCTATGATATAACCTTCCAGAGGCTACCCAAGAAGCCAGTGTATGGAGATGAATTTGTAGCTGTAGCTTGTTTAGCAGCGTGGGACTCAAAGAAAGAAAGGATTGTCTCAACATTGCAAAGACATATAGTTTGGAACAGCAAGGCTTATCACAACAAACTGCTTCTGTAGTAATTAATCAACTTTCTGCAGCATTAGTAGCGACTAACACCTGCAAGGCCTGTCCAAGCTGTGGCTTGGACAGTAGGCTATTTGCAACGTTCTGTGAGAGAATATGGTGAAGCATCACAGACACAGCAATAACTCAGTCAGTTGAGTGTGGCGCTAACAACTCCAAGGTTGCGGGTTTGATTCCCGTTCGGTCCCCATGTGTTGCCTGATCTAGTCGAGAGGTGGCATCCCTGGCAACAGGGAGGCTGGATTAAAATGATCTCTAAGGTTCTTTCCAGCCTAGGCCATTCTATGATTCTATGATTCTATGATAATTCAGCAAGGAACTGACACACTGTTGCAGAGGTGTCTAGATAACAGGGATTGCTAATGAGCATCTAGATAATGAAGAGAGCATCCACCTGGTCATCTGGTCTAAACCAGCCTTGTAGTCACCAGCTCAGCCAGCTCAGTATTTTGGAGCTAAAGGTGAAAAGTACACAACGAGGAAGACTACGAGCCTTCCTCCAGAAGACCCCAGCGACCACCAGAGATCACCAGAGAGCAGCGCGCATGCGGCAAGAGGAGGAGATTTATCACGCCTAGTTCCCATGAAAAAGGTGGAGAAAAGACAAGGACAATGGAAGCAAAAAAAAAAGCATAGACCAGCATCTGGTCGGAATATTCCCCCACCGATGATGTCGGACCTGCAGGATACCACTGGCCGCCATTGTGGTATTGGTTTCTCCTTCTTTTGCCTTTCTCTTTCTCCCCTCCTCCCCTCATTTTCGCTCTCTCTTTCTCTGCTCTTGAAGAATAAATACTTGAAAGAAAACAAAATATTGACCTTGTTTGTGTCTTAATTTCACTTCTGGGATCATTGCAACTCGACCGAGTCCGATTTGGGATGCAACAAGCAGTTAGTAAGCAAAGGTTAATTTCTTTTTCAGGAAGATTCTGGGCAAAGGGTGAAAAGGAGAATTGAAAAAGCTGGGTCTCTGCTATGAGTTATTATGAGTTAATATCAGCATCTGTAAATAAAAATGAAGCCAAATGTTTATATAAGGAGAGATCATCCTATTACATGCTTCTTTTTTTTTAATTTTTCATTTGTTGTTTTTTTCCCCCCTCACTCTATGCTTCTTTTAATATTTAAAAATGATTTTGGCTGAATGTTGTATCTCTGCTCAGTCCAACACAAAATATGTACCTTAGAAGCACTGGAAAACTTTACAGCCTTAGTAAACTTGAGCACCTTATGGCTTTCAATCTATCAAAAGGATGGAGTGGTGCTAATGGCAATCTTGATCAGTAATTACATCCAAGGGGTTAAAATCTATTTCAGTGATGCTTTCAGGTTAATGGAATCGATCTTGACTCTTCTCTTGCAGATATCCCCGCACAGAATTGTATGTAACGCCAATGCTGTTCTTGGCATACATTTTGCTTAATTCTCCAACAGAACATACATCTCAGCTGATACACTTGATGCAGTACATGTAAAGATAGGACGTTCTAATACAATAAACTGCGGTAAGACAAACATAAGTCACTTCTCTGTGTCTGTTCATAAACATCTGCTTTCTTTTCTCCCCATAAAATGTCTGAATCAGAACACAAACCTACATAAATTCGCATTCCTCTATGAAAGATACACCTGATTTACAGCTTGTCCTTATTGAATAACTCCTCATTTTGCCTGTCACTTATATGATTTGTCTGCAGAATACTGAAGACACCTAAATAATACAGAAAAATGTGACTTCCAAATTGTACATAAGAGCTATGTGCAAATTCTTATTGAATATTTTGTTCATTTCTTTGGGTGTGCAATAAATGTGTACAAAAGACAGTAATTTTCTCTTTACATAGTTTTTGACAGAATTCTTTGTTTTAAAAGAGAAAGTTCAGAGGGACACCTCATAGGCTTTATCTTCCTCTATCCTGACTTATTTTGTTTTCAAATCATGTTTCTGATTCATGCCACACTTAATTAAGTACAGCTAAATAACTGTTGCTAAATATACTTCAGAGGAAGAGGTAAAACAGTAAAGCGATGACTTATGGAACTAGCAGAGCAGAGTAAAACTCATCTGTACATTGAAGGCTATTAGAACTAATAAAATGAGAAATATACATAGTAACATTTTTTTCTGGAATGATTCACTCTAATATTTTTCATATTCTTTTAAAGTGATTGAGGTAAACCTAAGGAAAAAAATATTGTTTCACTCATGCTAGGAGAGAAGTCTAGATTTATTTAGATCCTTATTCTGTTCTTAATCCAGTTCCTTAGTGCAGAAAATGCTTTCTGTGACTTATGAGCTAGGATTTAAAGTAAAAGTTATGGAAAGTACATTCATCTGTTTTTTTAAAATTTTTTTTAATTCTGGATTGTGCTGGGTTTAGTTGGATAGAATTAATTTTCTTCATAGTAGCTGGTATGGGGTTATATTTTGAATTTGTGCTGAGAACAGCATTGGTAACACAGGGATGTTTTTGTTACTGCTGAGCAGTGCTTATGCTGAGCCTTTTCTGCTCCCCATCACATCAGTGTGTAAGCTGGGGGTGCACAAGGACCTGGGAGGGGACAAAGCTGACACAGCTGACTCCAGCTGACCAAAGGGATATTCGGGACCGTATGACATCATGCTCAGCATATAAAGCTGGGGGAAGAAGAAGAAAGTGGTGAGACATTTCAGAGTGATGGTGTTTGTATACCCAAGAAACCTTTATGTGTGATGGAGCCCAGCTTTCCTGGAGATGGCTGAACATCTGCCTGCCGATGGGAAGTGTTGAATTCATTGTTTTGCTTTGCTTGTGTGTGTGGCTTTTGCTTTAACCATGAAACTGTCTTTATCTCAGCCCATGAGTTTTCTCATTTTCACTCTTCTGATTCTCTCTCCCATCTCACCAGAGGAGTGAGCATGTGGCTGCGTGGGGCTTAGTTAGTGGTTGGGGTTAAACCATAACATGGCAACGGAGTGGGAAGGGCAATAACAAGTGAGAGAAATTAAGAAGTATTTTATCATTCCTCTGAATAACAAATATTTCCCTAAAATGCAGAACCCAAGGCAGACTGTTTTCCTATGGATTTGTCTCAGGACACTTTGACTATGGAATATAGGAAGGTTTAAGCTCATCCGGAAGCCTTTCTCTAAGGAAAGATATTTAGAGGATCTTTTTTTTCCAAATTTACTTATTTTCATGAAAACTGTAGAAATGCAATTATCTTTTGAGACTGTTTCACCTCTGTCAAATTCTTCTGAAATCATTCAATTCATATGGAAGTGATGGAAGACATATTCAGACACTGACAAAAGCACAGGAAAAGTTACTAAATCAACTTGGTTTCCATGATAAACAAGCTGAAGTAAAACAAAGGGAAATAAGTGACATGAGATCTGCATTGTACCTCAGAGGTAAGGAAGTCTCCCTGGACCTCCAAAATGAATTTGGTGCATCAGATGTTCTTATTTGTGTTAGCCACCTTACCCTTCACTTTAAATGCACTATGTAGTTTAGCATGGGTTTCAGTGCTGATATATTTTCTTCCTTGAGATCTGTTACCATCCTTGTTAATGCTCTTGCTTTTCTAAGAATGAGAATTGATGTTACTATCATTACTTGATATCTAGAGGTCATCCTTTCAAGCCTAAGAGTTGATGAAACCAGTTTCTGGTTTCTGCTTGATAAAAGAAACAAGAATATCATGAGATAGAAAGAAACATAATCTGACCTGCACCATGTTAGTTTTCTGCAATGTCTCAGAAACAAAATTCTGCACTTTAAAATCACTGTGCAAATGCAAAATTTTCAACAAATTTTCATCTCAGAAAACTTAGCACTCCTGTCCTCTCAACCTGAAAAATATTTTCCATGTTTTGTTGTTGTTGGGGAAAATAGTAACTTTTCTGTGACAGCATTCAATAGCTTTTCCTATAGTCTACAAAAAACTGTTAAAAACATAGATTTTATTATGCTAGTATAATGAGCCTTTGTAATACTGAGTTTTCACTTAGCGAATATGTATTTTGTTAGACACTTTCCTATAACCAAAACATAAACAGTTTTAGAGCCACATTGAGTTCAAGTGAAGGAATGGTAACATTCATGTAGTTATGAGTTATTTTTCGCACATTGTACTTTCCAGTGAGCTGGAAAAAAAAAAATTACAAGTGATGAAATAAATAATGAGAATTAAAACAACTCATCCATCACTATATTTTGAAATGGTAATTTTTTAATAAGTTGGACACTGTAATGCCTCAGAACTCTTTTCAATGTTCCTTGAAATATCCAATTATTCAGTATGATACTTTAAGACATAACAAAATTCAAATGTAAAAGTTTTGATTTTGTAGAATACAGCAATTATCTTGTCCCTTAATTTTCTGATTTTTATTGTATTTACTTGGAAGCTTCTACAGTCATGCTAAAAAAACCCCCGATGGATATCTAGTCATCGTAATTACACATAATTCAAAAATGACAATCAGAAAAACAATTTTTAATAATGGATAACATTGAATTAGAAGTAAGCTTAGAGTCTTTTTGTGTTTCAGTTCCAAAAAAGAAGGAAAACAAAATAAATAGGATTGCCTGAAACTTTGTATGAACAAAATGTGAAAGAGGAAATGTTATTTTGTTTTCTTTCAGAAATTATTACAAAGTTCTAGTAAAAAGAATTGTGATAGTAATCTATACCTTCTATATTAGAGGTGTTTCAGAGCAAGAGTTGCTGCCCACTGCTTTCTCTAGCCATCTTTTCTCATCTTCTGGCCAATGGAACATGTGAGAGGGGTGTGGAAACCAGAATTCAAGCAACAGACTCTTATTTTTCACAGTCCAGTAAATAGGAATTTTACTGTGGCTAGTTTAAGTTGGCAGTCTTTGCATTGACCCATCAGAACTTGGGGCACAGATGATTTTAACTGCTTTAAAACATTTTCTAGCAGTTTACTCTTGCTTATCTGTTCTAACACAAATTCTGTGAATGCCATAGATCATGAAAGTCTCTAAGGAGCAGATTATCAGGTCTAGCGTAACATGTGGTATGGTAGCCCAGCAGACAACAGCCCTTTGTGCCAACTGAGAGAGTGGGAGGTTATTGTGCCGCTTTTGATGTTCATCCAAGAACTAGTGAAAACAAAAGCATACTGAGGTTAGAAAGCATTTAAAAATAGATTCAAGTGGATCCAAGAGAGAGGAGGAAGAGAGCCCCATCACTGGCATTGTACTGCTCTTGGTGGCTAACTATGGATGTTGGCACCTCACTGTGTTACTTCTTAGGACAACTCTGCCTGGGGAAGAGCAGGACTCCCAACCTTTCAACTTAGGAGGACATTGGAAAGGTGAAGATAACATGACAGAAAAGGGATGGATAATATTAAGTTTTGTTTTAGGACAGTTTTAAGGACTTTCTTTTAATAAGTAGACCATTGATTTTATTTTAACTGACTTAACGACAACTGTTGTAATTTAATTGTTTAATCTGAATGTTAACTGAGCTAACACTAAGCTTTTGGTTCCACTTTTGAAATCTGTTCTGTTTTTGCCAAGAATCATCATCGTCATCATCATCACGGCTAGGCTTCACAAACGAAGATATGGGAAGGGCTCTACCCACACTTGCTACAAGTGCGCTGATGGCTAAAAAGGCCGATGCGGAATAGGCAAGTCCAGTTGCAAAAGGCACAGCGGAAAGTCTCCTTAGGCCATATTGGTGAGGCACCTTTCTTTCTGCGTTGTCTTTTCTCCTCGAGACTAATTCTACGTGCGTTCTCAAAGGAGGCAGCAGCTTTATGGATGGTATGTCTCCACGTCTCCTGACTGGAGGCCAGAGTGGACCACTGATGGTAGTCAGTATGGCCAAAACTGAGCTATTGTTTCAGAGCGTCCTTGTATCTCCTCTTTGGGGCTCCTCTGTTGCGGCAGCCGGTGGCAAGTTCACCATAGAGCACAATCTTAGAATAGTTAAATGCTAACATACTTGGTAAAGTCTTTATGGAGACAGTGTTATCCTGGGCCATGCAGAAACATATTTCTCTTACTCTTTTCTCCCCTTTTAAAGTTTTGACTACAGGCAAAGCTGCAGGTGAACTAGACCAAGCAGCAGCATGTGGCATAAAAGATCTCAAAGCCAGAGAGAAATTCCAGTGCTGCAGGGCTGTAAGGTACAGGTCTTGCTGTCAGAGGAATCTCCTCCTGATATGGATAGTTGCTCTAACATATATGTATGCTTGCAAAAATACGGTTTTGGAGAGGTTTGTACTCTGTATCCAGGAATTAGAGAAAGTACAACAGGCTTTGGAGTTAGAGAGTACAAGGCTGAGGAGGAGAGTGGAATTGGGTTTTGATCTTGGTTTGAGAAGATACAGAGGGGAACACGGTGAAAGCAGAAGAACGTAATTTTTTGCGAAATTGATTTTGGACTGTAGTTACTAGTGCCTTGAAATTTGATCAACTGAGTGGCATACTTTTTTTCTTTTTTAAGGTAAACTCAAGACTAATATTACATTATGTGTACTCAGCTTCATGACTTCGTAAGGGCTTCGTAAGCAGTTCATGTTTATGTCTGAAGATCAGTCAAAAAAATTGAAATATGTGATTATATTGCTTTCCTTCATTAATTTTGCCTCCTATTAAAGTCTGTTTAAAAAAAGGAGACATATCCTCTATTTGCTTTTCAAACTGATATAGAAAATGTTGAGCAGGCTGCATCCCACCACAGATTCCTGAGATTTCCCCCGTGACTTCACTATGAAGTAAAAACATTTACATTTTGTTTCTTTGTGTGAATAGAACCAAGTTTCTGTTCATACAAATGTCTTCTTTTTGTTTTCATAGGTGCTTAATTTCCCTAGAAGTAATTGCAAAAACCTTTTAGAAATACAGTTTAAAGTGAGATCACCTTTATTCTTGTGGTCTTGAGTCCTTCAGAAAATTCTAGTCGCTTGTTGTGGCATGATTCATATTGACAAAAACCAGGCTGACTTATGTCCATTGTATCCCATTTTTAAGACTTATTTTCTTGAAAACTCTATCAATTTGTCCAGCACAGCCCTCAGATTTACTGTTTTGTGGTTTTCTATACCCTCCCTGGAAACGCTTCTGGAAAGAAAAGAACCACAACACATGTACTTTTTTTAAGTTCCTGAGAGCCAATAAGATTTTTAATGCTTGTTCTCTGGTTATTCTACCTTTAAATTTGTGTAAAACTCTTAGACTGAACACCACATGGTTCTTGGCAGTACTTTTACATGTGTCACAATCTCTTGCCTTTGAATTTTCTGTATCTCTCAAAGGAGAACCCTAGGAAGTCCTGAACCTTTGAACATGCCAAGTTCCATTTGTCAGCATTCTCCACACCACCACATTTTCTCTTGACTGTCTTTCCTCTACATTGATGTAATCAATCCTAACTGGTTAATCAGTGCTCTCCAGATGGAAGGGGAACAACATGACCAGGAGTCAGTATCACTTATACTTTTGAAGTATATACATTTAAATTAATTTATGTAAAACAGTTGTTCAAAGTAACGACAGTTCTCAGAAGGATGTACCTATGTCTGTGAGTCCATCCAACACAAAATCTGAACACAGGCCAATATGGGCTGTATACTGCATATGGTATTCAGTTATCTGACAAGAATGGAGTTCAAAATTGGATTTGGCAGGTGTACAAAAGGTGCAATAATCACCATATATTTCTTTAAGCTTTATGACCTGCTAGAAATCCATTTGTGTAGCTCATCTGTGTATATGTGTTTGAATCTTTATAGCAAGGGAATGTTTAACATATGCTGTTCTAAAGACCTGCACTCTCCATCAAAGTATTTTCAGATTTCCTGCTTAAGGAAAGTACTTATGTACTAACATAAGTAACTGTCACACAACTGATCTTATCAGATTAGTGGGGAAGGTGCCTTCCATGGTATGATTTTTATACTAATTTTTAACTTAAAGTCTCCTTTTCAAATAGACCAGGATAGAGCTACTGTCATTATTTATTGTCTTGAAATGTGAAAAAGTTTGATGTGGTAAGAATAGATATGCAAAAAATTTGTAAAGGGCTTAGAAAGTTGTCCCTTCTCAACATCAAACTTGGTTTAACAATAGCTGGATAGTAGTGCAGCTGAATTCCCTTTTTTTTTGAAATTCATATCCACTTGTGTTATGTTTTGCACAACTGAGCTAGACCACAAAAATAATTTACTTTGTTTTAGAAAGACTCTTTTAATGGAGTCCTCCTATGTAAGGCATTCACAATTTCAGAGGAGGGCCACAAAGATTATCCAGGGGCTGGAGCACCTCTGCTATGAGGACGGGCTGAGGGAGCAGGGATTGTTCATCCTGGAGAAGAGAATACTCTGGGGTCCCCTTATAAGTGCTTTCCAGTACCTGAAAGAAACCTACAGGAAGGCTGGAGAGGGACTTTTTACGAGAGTGTCCACCGATAGGACAAAGGGAAATCCATTTAAATTGAAGGAGAATAGGTTTAGATTGGATCTTAGGAAGAAGTTCTTCAGTACGAGGGTGGCAAGACTCTGGAATAGATTGCCCAGAGAGGCTATGGATGCCCCCTCCCTGAAGATGTTCAAGACCAGGTTGGATGAGATCTTGAGCAACCCCAAAACATGTGACCTGAATTTGTGAATCTGACAATCCTGATTTCAACTGCCATGAGATAAGACAACTAGTTTAAATATGTCAGTAGGTAGTTCAATATTGTACGTCCAATGGCAACATATGTAAAATGGGAGTCAAATCCTCTAAGATCTGTGGGATCAGCAAAACTGAAACCTAGTTTTCTCACTGTATTCATTAAAATACTACAGAAGTATCAGAATTTTGCAGGAAGATACATATTCCTAGCAAATAACCTGATTTAGAGAAAAAAGGAGAGATTTCTCATTTACCTTATGCTTTCAATTTCAGTCTTGAGAAATGTTTGACTGAGTTTTCTTGTCAGTTTTGATCTGAGTTAGTTGGAGACTTTAATGTAACAGCACAGGAATTTTTTGAACCTGAAGTGGTTATGTAAAATATAGCTATTATTTTTGCACCTCTATAATTTTTTTAGAACTATGCTAAAAACATCTATAAAAATACCTTCCAGAACAAAGGATCCAAACCAGAATTTCAGCAATTATTGAATCAGAAACTCCTGAAGTGTTTGTAATGGGAATATTGACACAATATTAACCATAAAAGTGCATATAGTCATATGAAGAGTTTGATAATGGGTCTGATAATGAGTTACTAACTTTTTTGTGCAATAGAAGTGATATCATGACTAATTTATTGAATTTTTGTAACCATAGGTTAACATGTACATTTATTCAGCTGTTAAAATTCACTCACAAGCGTTTTAGCTTTCTAAAATAAAGCTTGTTTCTATTCCAAGGTTATAATGGACTCGCTAATGGGGTATCGACTACTGTTTCTTACCATCCATCTTCTAGTGGAAAGGTGATCATTACAGTTTTCTTCACATTCACATAAAATTGCTTTTGTTAGGAATTAATGCAACTTTCAGTTGAAGACAGTCCCAGCAGCAGCTAGTGTTTAATGAAGTTATTTTCTGTAGTATAAAATTGCGTTTTCAGGGATTTCTCAGAATTAAGAACTTTTTCTTATCTTGAGATTTAGAAACTGTACATACATATTCAGGCTTGAATTTTGGGTGCTATCATCACAAATGATAAGGAAAATCTAATTTTAAAAAGGTTTAATGTGGCTGCATGTGTCACTGGAATTAACTGATTATTGAGAAGCTATTAGTAAGAAATTACGAAGCTGACTATTTAATTCTGCATTTGGATTCCTATGATTTTAAAATAAACACCAAGGACAGCATAATCGTGTTGTGGGTCAAGCTGACTGCCTGGGCCAACAGCAAAGATCCATGAGGTCACTCCCTCACTCCTTCTCCCACACCTATCTCCACAGGGCTATGAAGGGAGAAAATTCAACTAAAAAGACTCAAGGATGGAGATTAAGGACAGAGAGGATAATGATCTACCACTCAAAATGACAGGTAGAAAAACAGATCTTAAATATACTTCCCTCCAACCCCTCCCATTTTCCTGGCTACCTCCTCCCACCCATCAGTGCAAGGGGGTGCAGGAGTTGGGAGAGCAGTCCATGGCAGTTCCTCCTTCTTGAGAGAAAGAGGACTCCTCGCAGTCTCCCCTAGATGCCACATGGTGTCCATCTACAGGAGGCAATCCTCTCAGCCAGGGTTGCAGGTCTCCTCAGGCGCCTCCTCCACTCATGCATGGTCCCTCTCCCCTCTGGCATGGGGTTCTTCACGTACTGCTGTAACCTGGACATTTCTGGATTTCTGCAAGGCCTTTGACACAGTCCCCCACAACATCCTTCTCTCTAAATTGGAGAAATATGGATTTGATGGGTGGACTGTTTGGTGGATAAGGGATTGGTTGGATGGTCACACCCAGAGGGTAGTGGTCAATGGCTCGATGTCCAAGTAGACATGGGTGACAAGTGGTGTCCCTCAGGTGTCCGTGCTGGGATCAGTGCTGTTCAATATCTTCATCAATGACACAGACAATGATACTGAGTATGTCCTCAGCAAGTTTGCAGATGACACCAAGCTGAGCGCTACGATCAACATGCCAGAGGGATGGGTTGCCCTCCAGAGGGTCCTGGACAAGTCGGAGAAGTGGGCCATGTGAACCTGATGAGGTTTAACAAGGCCAAATGTAAGGTCCTGCACCTGGGTTGGGGCAATCCTCACTATCAGTACAGGCTGGGAGATGATGTCATAGAAAGCAACCCTGAGGAAAAGTACTTGGGGGTGTTGGTGGACAAAAACTGGACATGAGTCACCAACGTGCGCTCACAGCCCAGAAGTCCAGTCACATCTTGGGCTGCATCAAAAGATGTGGCCAGAAGATTGAGAGAGGTGATTTTGCCCCTCTGCTCTGGCAAGAACTCACTTGTAGGACATGGACTTGTTGGAGCAGATCCCAAGGAGGTCCACAGAAATGATCAAAGGTCTAGAGTAACTTCTTCTGTGAGGACAGGCTGAGAAAGTTGGGATTGCTCAGCCTGGAGAAGAGAAGGCTCCAGGGAGACCTTATAGCCACCTTCCACTACCTGAAGGGGTCTGCAGAAGAGCTGTTTACAAGAGTGTGAAGTGACAGGATGAGAGACAATAGCTTTAAACTACAGCAGGCTAGATTTAGATTAGATGTCAGGAAGTTCTTTACAATTAGGGTGGTGAAACACTGGAATAGGTTGCCCAGAGAGGTGATGGAGGCCCCTGAAGACATTCAAAGTCAGGCTTGATGGGGCTATGAGCAATCTGACCTAGTTAAAGATGTCCCTGCTCCCTGCAAAGGGATTGGACTAGATGACCTTCAAAAGTCTTTTCCAACCCAACACATTCTATGATTTTTGCCACTGTTGACCGCCTCAACTCTCAGACAATCATCTTCCTGCCATCTCACTCACCATGGGGCTCCAGGGAAATGTTCTACTCTGGCACCTCTCTCCCCCACTTTCCTCATCAATCAAGTTCCTTTGTTTTCCTCTCACCTTCCCCTCCTCCAACAGGAAAATAATGTACAACCCTCCAACATAAAAGACAGGACAAGGAGAGAGGAAAACAAAACTGAAAGAGAGACTGGAACAATAGGGTCTCCTCTTAAAGACCTTTATCGCAGAGGTGCTGATTGGTCTGGCCTTGGCCAGAGGTGGGTCTGACTTCTACCTGGGGCTAGGGAAGGGTCTTGAAGTTTCTGGAGAATTATTCCTTACAGCTCTCCCCACATTTCCCAAACCTCCACCAGACTCAAACCCATGACGTATGGCTTAAAAGAAGTTCCCAAGCATTTGTAAAATTGGCAAGGAACATCCATTTCCCCGTGTTTTCAGTAGGTCCTCAGGATATCATCAGCTATAGTGAAGTCATATCATCAGTTATATTAAAGCTTATAACACCTTCTGTTTCCTAAATAATCCTGATAATTTTTAGAAACCACCCACGTTACATTTACTTGTATGGTTGCATCACTGATCGCTGAAGTTGGACTGCACCTTAGAAATTGACACTTAGACATGAACTTCCACACTCTCTGGATCAAAACAACGTTCTGCTGTCTTCATGAGTTCAAGGACATAAAATCTCCATTTTATTTATTGAAGAGTGAGTGAGCAGAAACTAAATTATTTTCTGATACTAAACTAGATTCCCATAATATGTTGATTTATACTGGAAGAGAATTGTCAAAAAGCTTTACAATCCAGTTCATATGCTGCTTAAATTGTACTTCAGCTTTTTGATGAACAGCTTTCAACAGTGCTTCAAAAGACAGGATGAGATTCAGAGTATAGAGCATTAAATGTTTCAGTTAAGGAGAGAACCCTTAACTGAACCCAAACTGAAGGAAACTCTTTGTCATGTAAATTTCAGGTTAGCTTTATCTATGATCTTTCATTAAAAAACATTCCCAGTTCTTGACCTCTGTTCCCACGGCAACCTGTAGCAATTCGAAGTTAAGAGTAAAAAGCTCTGTGAACATGTTTTAAGCATGAGCATTCAACTATAATATACTTTTTGTAGTGACTGAATTTTTCTTTCTTACAGCTTTTAAATTCCTGCAGACTTTTTTTTACTGTTTCTGGTGAGAGAACTTGACATCTTGCCTAAAATATGCACTAACTAAATGCAGATTTTCTTTTCTTTTTCTACATAGAGATCTTCTGAGGTGTAGTCTTCCAACCTGCATGATCTCTGGTAAGCTTTTACAGTATTTTTTTCCCTGCTTAAAGAATTTCTTTCAAATGAGAGCACAGTAAAAGGAGTTATGATGTAGTGCAAAAGAAAGGCCCTAAAGGTCCAATCAGCTGTAATCAAGCACTTCTAGTCAATACTGAGGAACAGACTGAACTGTGTTTACTGTGTACTACTTGCCATATGCTGATTGCCTGATAAATACTAAAAAGATATTAAGATCTGTGTTCAAATCTTTCTTACAGTATTAGTTGAGACTGATATTGTCACTTTCTCATTGCCAGTCAGTATAAGCCTACATAACAAAAGCATGTGTAACGTAAATATAAAATCTGTGGGTACAGAAATTTACAGATAGCAAGAGCAAGCAAAATGAAGTATATGCTGAAAAGTTTTTCAAAGATGTGAATTTAGATTTGAGTCAATGATTGCTTGTCACAGGCCACCGTGCCCAAAATTTGTGCTAACTGGAAAGACAAAATATGAAGCATTAACTGAACTAAATCTACATTTAGACACGTTTTTGGACTTGTACTGCTAAAATGTGTAATTTCACCTGCACTACATAGATCGAAGCTACTCATATGTGTTTGATCATTTATTCCCCTGTGAGCAAAAGTCATCAGAGTATCACTTTGAAATGTATAGCCTGCTACTCTGTAAAGAGATCTCATTTCAGGACTCCAATATGCCTCCTCCATACAAAATGATTTTCACACCTGATTGCAACACTGTCATCTGGCTTCCTAAGGTCAGTCAATCAGCAGAGCAGTTAACTTCAGAGGTGGTAATATTTCCTAGCACCCGTGTTTTCTGATACTTTAGTTTAAACATTTCATTTTCAGTGGTATATTTGAAAAAAAATTATGTGAGGGATTCTCAGGTGTTAGTTGTAAGCTGTTTGGTCCCATATAGTCATACAGGACATAGGGAAACTGAAAGGATCACAAAGAAAATGTTACTTAGAAGAGAGAGGTTTCCTTACTCTTATAGCTCTGGAATGAAATCCAAGGAGGGGAATGCCTGAACTATATGGTTACCCTGGGCATTATTCCCCTAAGAAGTACAATCCTTACAGCAGTAGAGAGAATGCAGAGATGGCAGAATTGCTGAACATCTTCCTTGCATCAATCTTTACTCCTAAGTCAAGCCCTCAGGAACACAAGTCACTGTAAGTAAGACAGCAAAACTGGAGCAGGAAATACTCTCCACTGGTCATCGAGGATTGGGTTAGAGATCTCTGTCTCTTGGAGAAACTGAAAATGCATGAATCCCAATGGGATACATCCATGCGTGCTAAGAGAGCTGACTGATGTTGCATCATGGAGAATGGGAGAGGTGCCTGAGAACTGGAAGAAAGCCAATATCACTCCAGTCCTTAAAAAACAGCAAGAAGGAAGACTCAGGCAACTACAGCCCAGTCAGCCTCGCCTTTGTCCCTGGGAAGGTGATGGACCAGCTCATTCTGGAGGCCATCTCTAACCAAATGGAAGAAAAGAAGGTTGTCAGGAATAGCCAATATGGATATATTGATATCTATATATTATATATATTGATATCTAGCTTAAGAACAGAGTTCAGAGGACTATGATCAGTGGCACAGAGTTGAGCTGGAGGCCTGTGGCCAGTGGTGCTCCTCAGGGATCAGTGCTGGGTCCAGTTTTGTTCAATATCTTCATCGACAACCTGGATGAGGTGATAGAGTGTACCCTCAGTACGTTCACTGATGATACAAAACTGGGAGGGGTATCTGACACACAGGCTGTGCTGCTATCCAGTGAGATCTGGACAGGCTGGAGAGCTGGGCAAAGGGGAACCTCATGAAGTTCAAGAAGTAAGTTCATAAGGAATCTTATGAACTTCAATGTAGAGTCCTGTATCTGGGAAGGAATAACACCAGGCACCAGTACAGATTAGGGGATGTCCTGCTGGAAAGCAGCCCCATAGAGGAAGACCTTGGAGTCCTAGTGGGCAGTAAGTTGTCCATGGGACAGCAGTGTGCCCTTGTGGCCACGATGACCAATGAGATCCTGGGGTGCATTAAGAAAAATGTGTCCAGCAGGTCTAGGAAGGTTCTCCTTCCGCTCTAGTCTGCCCCGGTGAGACCACATCTGGAATTCTGTGTCCAGTTTTGGGCTCTCCAATTCAAGAGTGACAGGGAACTACTGGAGAGAGTCCAGTAGAGAGCTACAAGGATGATTAAGGGACTTGAACATCTCTCCTATGAAGAAAGACTGGAGAACTGGGGCTGTTTCGTCTTGAGAAGGTTGAGAGGCAATCTTATAAATATGTATAAATATCTGAGGGGTAGATGTTAAGAGGAAGGAGCCAGTCTCTTTTTGATGGTAGCCAGTAATAGAACAATGAATAAGGGGTTCAAGCTAGGACATAGGAAGTTCAAGCTAGGACATAGGAAGTTCCACAGCAACATGAGGAGAAACTTCTTTCCTGTGAGGGTGACGGAGCCCTGGCAAAGGCTGCCCGGAGAGGTTGTGGAGTCTCCTTCTCTGAAGACTTTCAAAACCTGCCTGGATGCGTTCCTGTGTGGCCTGACCTAGGGGATCATGCTTTGGCAGACGGGTTGGACTAGATGATCTCTAGAGGTCCCTTCTAACCCCTAACATTCTGTGATTCTGTGATTCATAAACAGCAAGTTATTTCACATAACTTGTTTTGCTGACGGTTAAATACGTCATCTTCATCCCAACATGACTCATCATGCTGAAGCTCTACTCATGAGGGAGATTATAAAGAAACACAGAAATAATTCAAGATTTTCCTCCTGGTATTTAGAAGTTTTTTATTCAATGCATCCAAAATTCATTTTGTTTCTTGACTGACATCTAAGAACAGATGATTCAGTAGAGCAGCAGTGACACCACCAAAAAAATGGTCTTCAGGGACTGAAAGTAGGTTTGATTACATGGAAATAACCAATGCTCTGCAAATGTTCCATGAACTACAGTGCATTTCTCTATTACCTCCGTGCTTTTACAGTATCAACACATTTTTAAATTCATCTTCTGATAGAAAGAGACAATTATGATCCCATTTACTTTCTAGCAAGGAGGAAAACAACAAAGGTTCAGTAATATTGTGCATTTGCTCCCAAAAAACCATAACATAGTTGGCTCATTGGAATGTTAACAAAAATAATTATCACAATTGTCATTTTTAATGGGAATTATATCCAAGTCCTTGATCTGTGACATGGCACAGAAAATATTGTTGAATTATTCTGATGGAAAAATTAAGAGTGCATATTATGACACAACATGTAGTACTGCACAAAAAAAATGATTTTAAGAGCTCTTTTGGACCTCTGCTTAAATATTTGTGCTCCATATTTTGATGATCCATCTTTGCCCACAGTTTCCTCCTGCATTGTTACCTGAAAAAGTTAAATCTTATTTGATTTGTTGCTTGAGTTTGTCCCTATTAACGTGGCTTTTACAAGCACTAAAAATTTATGCTGTCTCTGAATGGCGCACTCCTATCTGCACGTCTACTAACTTGTATTTGCATGCACAGTGATACATGAAGACAACACACTTGTTCTGCAGTGCAGAGAGCAGGACTCCATGACATACCCGAGGGAAGCATTTCACCTTACATCATATAAGGTTCAGACAAATCTGCTTTTTAAAACATAGATCGCATTCCCTCTAGGACTACAGAACAAATAGATATTGGAGTGTTTAATTTGCACAAACCACATTGACTACCCAGAGAGGATGAGCCTAAAATTTCTTCTGAGGTACTTTGAATTTTGTTTCTTTATATATATATTCTTTCTTATAAACTTTATTCTATCCTTTGTCTAGCATAGCATTTTCTCATCACAGTATATTATTGTGCAGACATTACAGAAATACTGTGCACTATCGAGGGAGAGATAAGTTCCATGAAGATGGTCAGATCCTTTTAGCTTCCATTCTTGGCAAAAAAGAGTGGTAACAAAATCAGTTCTATAGATTAGATTACTTCCCAAAATCCATGTACAGATATAAGTCTTAGACTGAATCTTTCTTTCTTTCAGAGGAAGATGTTTATGCTAACACCTAGTAAGTCATTCCTACTCCATTCTGGAACTTTACACAGAAGATACTCTACGGTGTGAAGGATTGTTTTTAGTTCCCATATAGAAGTGTGTCAGAAAGCAGAGAAAGTGCAGCATGAAGTGTGATCTGGGAACACTTTTTACTTAGATTTATAAGCAGCCTCATATTTTTAGCCACTTGACTCCTGCATATCAGAGCTTTGAGGAAAAGCTTGTATCAAAATCCATGAGGTTCAGCTTCAGAGATCTCAGTTGGTTCCCATAGACCTCCTGGCTGTGGGATGAAGGCATTTTAAAGCCACTATTTTGAAAATTTGATTTATTATGGGGATACTTTTAAAATGATTGTGGTAAGATAATGAAAAGAGTTTTATCAAAAAAACTGTGTATGTATTGTCAGTTCTGTGATGAGAGACTAGATCCAGACCAAATAGTACCAAAATCAGGATTTTGCACTAATTTCAAAGCAACAGCCCAAGCAAGATGTCACAGTGTACACAGTAAAAAACCTGATGTAATAGGGCACTGTCATACACTCCATGATTTTTTTGCAAAGTATATTCTGTTATTTTTCACAAAACCAATCCTCTGCTTCAAATCCCTCAATATCGATACTTTTGTAACTCTTGTGGTGCCGCTGCTGCTCTGCCGCTCTTGAGATCTGTATGGTGTACAGTTTCATGATTGACAAATGCAAAAGAAAGATGCCAGAGGCATATTTCTTGCTGCTGAAAGAGGAAATTTTTGCTTCTATATTTGAGCTGTCAGCTGTGAGCTGTTAGCAGATATGAAAGAACTCATGTACAGGGCTACTGCACATAGCCTGCTCACATACAAGATCTGAACAGATCATGCAAATATTAAATCACTCACACAGACTTCAGACTACCAAGGATAGCAACTATATCAGTCATAAATCACAATATATGAACTTAATTTACTAGGATACCCGAGCTATTAAAAATAAGAAGATAATAATCAGCAAGAAGTAGCAAATTGCCATCAATGTATCAAAAACAATGAAGGGATGAAGCATGGAAAACCTTAAGTAGGGCAAACAAGCTTACCAGAAACCACAACTTGAAAAATATCTCTAGACAAGCAGCTATATCCAGAATACAGTTTACTCTTCTTTTATCTTCAAAGCTGATTATTAGAACACTTTTTTCCCCAGTGGTCAAGTTGTACTCAGAATATATGATTCAGCAATTGTTGCTGTGCTTCTTCCCCTCAGTTTTGTTGTTTTTTTTTTTTCCTTTTTTCTTTCTTTCATGTTTGGTTGGTTTGTTCTGGTATTCCTGACTACGCTCTTTCTGAGCACACTGATGCTAATGTGAAAGACCTCATTAGGTCCTCACTGCACCTGCTTCCAAGTGATGACCGACTCAGTCAGAGAGCCTATTAACTAGTGAATCACTGTGATTGCTGTGGGAGAAAATGCACTCTTTTTTTCTGTAGAAAATCCTGCTGCATAGATTTCTGGGGTCCCTGGGACTGACACAGCTCCACCACATCATCGCTGCAGTTTACCTTTCTCCATGAGTGAATGAATGGCAGGCAGTGTTCTGGTCCCTATACGCACAATTAACATACTTTTTTGTCCGTCAAGTCTGAGCTATAGAAATCAAAAATTCAAATAAAAAAAAAAAAACACTTTGAAGACTTGATGGCCTTTGAGAGCTAATAATCTAAATTAAATAAATATGAGAAACTGCTGATCTGCCACTTAAGAAGCTTATTTAGACCAACAATGCACAGGAACATTTTTTAAGTTAGAGAAGAACCAAAATGGATGAAGTTGGATTTTTCCAAGGCTCATTGTTTTGTATTTTCTGTATTTTGTATTTTTGAAACTGACTGGAATGCTGTGAGCAAGTACAAATCCCACCTGTCTGCTTTATTCTAAATATCAGTGAAGATGTAAGCTTTAACTGAGTATCATTACATAATCAGAATAAATTAAGCTCCCTGTAAACTTTGAGGGATCGTCTTTGTAACCTGACCCACAGTACTTGGGTTGTGGATCTCCCCCTTCATGGAAAGAAACAAGAGGGAGTACCAATGGCTGGGAAACATATCAGAGAGGTAAAAAGAAGAAATCATCTTCCAACACTGTGGGACAAAATTAAATTTAGAATATATGTGTCCAGTGTGCTGGGACTGAACAAAACAGATGAGCAGAAGAACACAATCAGATTTTTTCCAAGCATATATCTGTGACAGAAATCTAGATACAATTACACTGTTTCCTCCTCTCCTCCCCTAATAATTTCAATAGTAGTCTCTGCATCCAACCTTAGTCCTGCAACAGAGAAGGTATGGCTCCATAACTTGTCTGTCAGTGTCCAGGTCCACATAAATGCTCATTATACCACTGAATTTTTTGCTGTGAAGTACGGTTGAGAAGGTTATTTTGAGGCATTGCTGCAGAGAACTTTCAGCTTAGAAAGCAATGTACTATGTCTATTGATGCTGTGAAAAGGCTGAAATCAGAACTTAATAGACTTGCTGTCTATTAAGCAGATCTATTAAGCAGTTATTCTTTATTGCAGCGCTGGGCACACCAGGGATAACTCCACCTAGTGTGTGCCCCTTGAAGGGCTAAATGTATAGCTTATATTCAGTTTAGATACACATATTCATGCAGTTTCCGAGAACTCATTAACTTATGTTGCCTCCCACTCCCGCATGCGCAATACAGTCTTTTTGGTGGTCGTCAGGGGTCTCTGGTGATCCTTTTACTTCATCCTGATAGTCTTAATAAGGGTGTCCTTTTGATGGGCTCCATTCAATTAACTCCTTTTATTTTTTAAGAGACCTCAAGGCTGGCCTAGGCTGGTTCTGCATAGCATAATGGTGTTTAGGAGTCCTGGAGCATTCCATCTTTGAAGATAAGAGCATTCTGTCCTTGGGGATAAGCTCCCCTTGTAGAATACTTTTGCCTCACATCTCTGTTCTCCCAATAATTCTGCTCGCTCAAGCATATTAAGTCTCCTACATAGCAGCTAAAGCTACAGTTTTGGCTATAACTATGACTCCAGCTAAAACCATGACTTCATTACCATTTGCTATTCTCAGTAAAAACTGATGAACGTACAAACTGATTTAGGAAAAGGTTGAATTTAGGGTAGAGGTTGAGCTTACAGAAAATCAAAAGTAGCCACAATAAAAGGGCCATAGGCTTGCTTTTGAGACAATATACTCTTCAGTTAAGAGTAATGAGAAATAACTTTAAGCATAGTCATAGAATAAAAGTCTACTCAATAGCATCCTGCACTTAAAAGCCCCACTGTGTCCCTTAGTGGTGATTTTTTTCTTTTCTTTTCTTGCAACATAGAGGCAGATAATGGAGAGGGAGCAGTTTTCACAGCATCTCGCAGATTCCTCGCTGAGGAAACGTCTCCTGGGAGCTGCTTTTTCTAGGAATCTTTTCTAGTGCCTTGTTCTTGTCAGTGAAACTTCACTGCTGAGAACAGGATATAGAGAAAGACTTTTCTTACAGCAAGTGTGGTCAAACACCAGCACAAGTGCCTAGGAAGGTTCTGGGACCTCCATCCTTGAGGTGCCAAAGACTTGGCTGGGTGTGGCTGTAAGCAGCCTGATCTTTTCAATTCTGCTTTGAGTGAGGTGTTCACTACTCGATCTCCAGACATCCCTTTCAACCTAAATTATTCTACAATTGTAAGATCATCTAGAGGGATTATTGATTACACTTAAACTGTTAAGTAACCATCGGGGTTTTTTTCTGACACCTTAATTATTTATTAGACCTTGAAATAGATAAAATCCTGCCTTACTATCTTTTCAAAATATGTCTAAGAGCCAAAATTACTCTTGTTTTTGATATAGTGGCGTTAGAGATTTTATTTTTATTTTTTTTTTAAAAAAAGATTACTGCAATGGCTAGGAGAACATTAGTTTAGCTAGAATTAACTCTGTTGCTGCTGAACATTAGCAATCTCTTCATCTGACCAGAGATGCCTCCCTTTGTGTTTTACAATACCTGAAGTAGTTGTGCATCTGATGTTATTGAGCTCAGTAACACACAAAATTGGTATTGCCAGGGATTATATGAGTTAGAACAGGTAAATTTTGTGGCTCTTTTTATTTTTATTGTTAGAGAAATATAGAAATGGAGTGTGTATGTATGTGTGTTTAATACTATATTTTATTAATGTTTCATATGGTAATGAAGAGTCTGAGAAAGAGAATTTATAAAAATAGAAAGTCTTTTCTCATTCCCTCTTTTCTTTGTGTTCTGTATCTGTGGAACTGAAAATCTTCTTGCCAATCTAATGCATCACTCACCAAATAATCTTTCCAACAAATAAATTTAGAAATTAAGTAGTTGGAAGCCCTGTATCTTCACATTTGTAAATGGGAAATGTATCAGCAATGGCATGTTGTTATTGATTTTGTAATAAGCTGCACTAAATAACTAACTAAGGCCAGCTGGAATTCAACAGGGATAATTTTTTTTGCATACAACTTGAGAGAAGGAACATTGTCAGTGGAAGTACTGGAATTTTGTTTTATTTCAAAGGCTGGGAAGCTAAACCAGTCCTGGACAACTATGTAACATGGTTTCCCATGAAGGCAATAGATAAGCTGAACCTCTACAAAGTATCTTTTCTCTCCAGAAGGGTATGTGTTTCTACTTGACTTGTTTATACAAATATTCTTTACTGGGAAAGCCATCCATTATTTCGACGTTTCATGGGGAATAAAAATCTTTGATTGCAGTTGCATACCAAAAAAGCTATCTTAAAAAATGAGGCCATTTCAATGTAATTTCTTGAGAAAGAACTTTGAGAATGTCCCCAAATGAGCTTTTTTGGAGATGTCAACTCTTGAAAAAATAATAATAATAAAAGAAGTATCTGTCTAGCCACATTGGAATTGCTTTTATACGGGTTTTCTTGTATGCATGTAATAAATTTGTTAGACAAGTCCTTAAAGCCAGAGAGCCCCCACAAGGTATTTTGTATTTTTAACACACTCAAACATTTCTCACAGAAATAAATTCACAGATTACTTCACAAGTAATATAATGTGAATTTATTTCAATTTGGATGCTTTCTCATGGTCAAAAAAAGAGGATACAAAAGTTGCTGGTAGTTTGCTTGGTTTTCTTTACTAAACTTTGTAACATGCTGGTGGAAATTGTAAAATGTAGTAAGTGGTTTCACAGCTTTATTATCTCTGTTTTACACAAAGCTTTAGTATTATGAAGCCCAGGTACTGGACCTTTATTACCTTTAATATGTATAGCTGGCATTTAAAAAAAATAACATAAATTGTGGGGTTGTTTTGTACTGTAAAATATATTTGTATATCATTCTGGAGACCTCTACAACATGTTAAATGTTTCTTTCTTATTGTTCAAGTTAACAAATTCTGAGGTCAGATATCAGAACCACCAGGATCATCTTGCTGTGACTTCCTTTGCCACAGAAGCCATAGAACTTCTATAAATTATTTCTGACTGGAAGATCCACAGTGATGAGTAGCTGCTGCTTCTAGAAAAATACTTCCAAGTCTTGAGTAACTTTTTTTCACTGATGAACAATGCTTAGTAAGCTATCAAAATGGTTAATTGCACTGTGTTAAAAATACAAAGAAGTTAAAAGTTTTGTATTAAATTTTGATCCCAAACTTGTACAGATCCTATTATATTTTAATTTGAGCAATAGAAAAGGTTTCTGTATGAGTTTGGCTTTGTCTTTTATATCCAGATTGTATGCTGGTCTTTAGAAAACTAAATTGAACGTAGTTCTTAACTTCTCTATAACTCAAAGATTATGATTTTTTAATTTCTCTTGGAGTTTTCTCTGCATTTTTTACAATATATTGATATTCTTCCTGGAATGTGAGGATTATACCTGAATGTAGTGCTCTAACAGTGATCATGCCGCTAGCACAACATATGAGAGGCAATGTAACCATTTTACTACTAATGTGACCTACATGAGGACAGAGGAAGTAAATAATCCCAGAATGAAAACCAGACATGACACAGCCCTGCGAGTTCTCTGTATGATATGATGTCTTCACGCAGGCTAGAGAATGTTAAGTGGAGAGTAATGCCTAATAGAATCATAGAATCATAGAATCATAGAATCATAGAATCATAGAATGGCCTAGGCTGGAAGGGACCTTAGAGATCATTTAATCCAACCTCCCTGTCATGGGCAGGGATGCCTCTCAACTAGATCAGGCAACACATGGGGACCGAATGGGGATAAATCCACCCCCCGATCTTCAGAAAATTCTCTCATATTTGGGAAACTGTTTTAGTGGACATAGAGAAGTTCTCTTCCTCTAAGAAACTGAAATGAAACTTTCAAAATGGCTTGAGCCTTCCTGAAGCTCTGAAGAAATGATGAGAACCACCATTATAGGCGAACTGCAGATCCTAAGGAAACCACCAGCATCCCAGTAGCACAGTGCAGAAAGCCTCCGAGCTAGCTGGGCGTATGTGCTTCAAGCCAGCTCTATGTGTTGTTGTTGCCACCTAAACCAACAAAATGCTTTGCAAAGGGGTGCCTGATCTGCTGCCGGTGCCATACACTGAAATGATGCTCTACTTCCAGAGCAGAGGCATTCATCTCTAGTGACAGTTCTGCCAGTGCTGTCATGGTATTGTTTCTATTTTACTTGTGCAGTCAATGCCAACTGGGGTAGCTCTGATTTTACTATTTTTTTTTTAATTTAAGTATTATTGCCACATCCTATGACACGACATGTTAACAAAATGATAGTGAACTGAGTAACGGAATATCCAGTGGTCTCCAAGACTGGCAGATGATTCTCTGAGTAAGTGTAATTTTTGGGCCTCAAATTTTCCTATGATACCTATTATTGCGCCACAACATCAAGCTAAATCTCACATGAATGCAAGAAGAATTCAGTCTTTTGGCCACTGTTCATAGGTTGATACGCTGAGATTACATCTACACTAATGAATTTAATCTGCTCAGAAAATGTTTCTGAGCATAGTTATATTTTACTGTGTTGACACAGTCTTGGAGTGTAAGGGTGCCTATTGCCGTGTTAAACATTTTGATTACTCATCCCATAGCAACCATCAAACAACCATCAAACCTTCCAACTAATCATGATGATTTCTGTGTAATTCTTCTGTTACTCTATTTCAGCTGATGATTTCCATTTCTACATCAACAATTTTCACTTTGCTTTCATCTGAGCATACCCCAGATGCAGTAAAATCTGATTATGATTTTCAGATGCGTGGCAGAGCACTATGAAATGGATCCCAGCCAGCAAATGTCAAGTGAAGAAAAGCATTTAATTGTTTTACAAGTCAAGGCTACAGTAGATGACTCTGCATCATGCTGCTTACTTTTATTCCTGCCAATATTATAAACTCCTCATTTGCTTTTCTGCTTTGTGGATGAGAAAATAATGAGATGGAAGTGCTGGCCACTGCCTACCAAAAACTCTTATGCTGAAGTCCTGCCAATAACACACTGCAAGTGATATAAATGATAAGGAAGCGACAGGGAAAATACACCTTCTCTGGTGGGAGTTAATTGAATTTGTCCGTTTTCCTTTGCTCCATATAGTTCTCAGTCTAGTGTTTCTTTCTCTTTTTCCCAGGAGATATCAGTATCTTCTAAGGGAGGCTGCCTTGATGGCATATCGTGGACAGGTCCACGGTGTAGTCTATTCCCTGTTGCCTGAAAGTATATCACACCTCTGGCATAGCAGTTAGATGTTTTTTACAATATAAGACTTCCTTTGTCTTTATTCAAGCAATCTCTACCTTCAGGTTTGTTTACTGCGAAAGAGTTCAACACTGAAGTGTTCAAATCCTAGACTGCAGTAAACCATACCTTTACTGATCATCCACAGGTTCCCTTGGCAGCAATGCTTTTTCCAGACTAGGTGTAGACTTATTTCAGACAAGGAGAGGACTTAATTCTTCCAGTATGTTGGCACCACTGACATTTGTGAGTGAAAAAGGGGTAACTCAGGTGAGTCAAGTATGTTAGCTCCCAGGTCAAAACAGATTAATAGTAGATTCAAAGTACGGCTTGCTCTACAGGGAGCTTTATAGAAACACACAAGGAGTGTTTCCTATGTGTTATGGCACAGGAAAGATTATTTAAATTTTAATTTCTACTTGCATATAATCAGTCTTTTTTTTTAATTCTGTGGCATCCAACCTGAAACTGTGTAGGATAATATGTTGGCTTAACTAAGAAAAATGTTCCATACATTTGATTTTTTGTTTTTCTGTGAGAAAAATAACATACTTGTATCAACAGCATAAAACATGGGTGTATGTGGATGGCTCCCAGGTTGAATTCCATAAATTTATCAACATATTTTGGTCATATTCTCAGCTGATAACAAAGTGGAGCAAATTTGTATTACATTAGGAACAGATACACCATCAATGTGAAGCATATTAATATTCTGTTTAGTTTCTAGTAGCTGCCTTATGTTGAAGACATTTAGATTTGAATCAAAATTCCAGTACAGGTCAGTAAAAGATTGCTATTAAAATGAAATTATATGGATCGAACTTCTTAGAACTCACCAAGATTTCGGATTAAAAATCAGCCAGATCCATATTATCTTGTTTCAAACATTAGTAATAATCCAGATTTTTGTTTAGATAAAAAAGATGGTGGTGCCATAAACTACTTAATGTTTTCAAGAGTATGAGAATAAATTTAGCTTATAGTTGGTATGTGATATATTTCATTTTTTTATTTGTGTGTTTAAGCATGAGCATGAAGCTCAAAAACTTAGGGCTCTATTACCTTCTTCACAACTATTTAAGATATTCTGGACTGACAATTTTATGCCTGAGGAAAACAGCTCTGAAACCTCCCTCTGAAATGGGAAACATTTTATGAGTTCATATACATACATATTTTTTATACAATTTTCTGTTTAGGATACATAGACTGTTACTAATTGTTCTGATAACAAACAATTTAATATTTTTAACATTTAGTTCATATTCCAAATTACTGGAAGGCTGCTTGAATAAACAGTACAGATTGCTTCTTTATGGCTTGTTTGTTGCATGTTTTATTAATCCTTATATTTGACGTCTAAGCATAACAGTGAACTATATTAAGAAAAAATCGTAGCTAGTAGGTTGCGAGAGGTCCTCCTGCCCCTCTACTCTGCCCTGGTGAGGCCACATCTGGAATATTGTGTCCAGTTCTGGGCCCCTCAGCTCAAGAGAGACAGGGAACTGCTTGAGAGAGTCCAACGCAGAGCCACGGAGATTATGAAGGGAGTGGAACATCTCCCTTATGAGGAAAGGCTGAAGGAGCTGGGTCTCTTCAGCTTGGAGAAGAGGAGGCTGAGGGGTCACCTCATAAATGTTTATAAATATGTCAAGGGGGAGTGTCAGGAGGACAGAGCCAGGCTCTTCTCAGTGATGTTCAGTGATAGGACAAGGAGCAATGGATACAAGCTGGAACATAGGAAGTTCCATAAAAATATTAGAAAAAACTTTTTCACTGTGAGGGTGACAGAGCACTGGCACAGGCTGCCCAGGGAGGTTGTGGAGTCTCGTTCTCTGGAGACATTCAAAACCCACCTGGACACGTTCCTGTGTGACCTACTGTAGGTGATCCTGCTCTGGCAGGGAGGCTGGACTAGATGATCCTTTGAGGTCCCTTCCAACTCCTGACATTCTGTGATTCTGTGAAAAAAAAATGAGAAATGAAAAATTTAAAATTGAACAGGCATCAAATCTCTTAGCCTATGTGAATTGAGTCTACCAAAATAAATTTGGATGATGGTAAGACTTTCTGGAAGCAAAATTACAATAGAATGTGTAGAAAATATTGTGGAAACCATGAAAGTATGAAGGAATTGCTAATAGTCTTGTGTGTATCAAGAGATTAACTGAATGGAATAATTTTTAATACCTTTAATAGCCATTAATTTTTAATACCTTTAATAGCCATTTTCTACTTGCAAAGCCATTGAAACAGAAGGAATGAGCACGATTTTCCCTCTCCAACTTGTTTAGTACACAGGATAAGCAGCAGACACCGAGCTTCAAAATTTTCTTTCGTCTTTGTTTCTTAATATGCAAGCCCAAAAGTAGTGAATGATATTTAAATCGTGGTCTAAAAAGCAGGATTTCTTACTTATTCATATGTTTTTATGTGATGCAAGTCTATCATATTGGCTCCAGTTTATCAACATTATTTAAACACATGAAACATTAGTTATTTTTTCTGCTGATCCAGGATGTATGGCATGGTATTTGTAGTTAAGAAAATCTCAGAATCTTGCATCATACTTATTTGCATTGTACTTATTTTTTAAAATCAAATCACTGACAATTGATTTTATACAATCAAATCCCACTGGCATAGTTTTCACAAGTCAGTGCTTGGTGGTTTTGCAATTTATATCATTAGGTCTCAAACTTCTTTGCCCAAATAATGGAAATTTCTAAAAGATTCAGTTGAAGCATTTTGCCCAGATTCCTCCAGGAACTTTTTGCCAGAGACAGGGATAAAATCTAATTTTCCATGAGAGCATAAAAATTATTAAACCATGCGATTGTACTTTCTTCCCCTGCAGTATCTCATTTGATTTTCCATAATCATTCCAGCTCCATAGGGAAATGAAAATAAGATCATTCTCTTCAAAGCAGTGATTTGCCATTCATTGAATGAGTGAAATGTGTATAGTTAACTGTATTGTAATTCAGAAATATAGAGGAGAGACATGAATTAATTTAAATAGGCAGCTTTAATTACTGACTTTTCTAACATTTGTTTTCCATCTATTTTCACTCAGCCACCTGAAAATCTGGAGCTGCCGGTGGGATGCATGCTAACACTGGTCATACAACCTTTATAGCAGAGGCTGCTGTTTTGACAGAATTTTCTCATTCTTCTTGGTTCCAAATGTCTTGGGTATTGTGTGAGTGGTCCGTAGTGCTGTCCTTTATCATTGATTAGAACAGATTTTCTTTTTACATGTTGTCAGAAGCCTGTGTGGTCTTCCTGTTCTGCAAAGTTGTGGAATTTTATCATCCATTTCTTCATACTTCATGTTTCTTGATAGCAGATTGCTTCCTTTGGAACTCTTTTATTGTAGTTTTTACTGATTCTGATATTTGATCTTCATGCAGTCATCTGGAAAACATTAAGAAAGGAATGAAAATAACATTACAAGTAGGGCAGTCCATCTTATCAGGCTTATAGCAAATTTATTTTTTTCTAGGAAGAACTTCAATTTTAAACTAATTTTCTTAAAAGCTTATTTTTTTTTCTAAAAAACATAGAATAATTACAGCTTGAGGCCAAGATGTTATCCTTCCATGAAGAAAATTCCATGACTGCAGTGGAGTTTTGTTTGGTTTGGTTTGCAATTTTTTATTATTATAGTGACCAGGCAATAGGAATATCTTCCTCCTAGACATGCTTTCAGAAGTATTTAACACCACAAAACTGCCAGCTACAAGGGTTTTTTTTTGTTGTTGTTATTGGTTGGTTGGTTGGGTTTTTTCCCAGTTTAAATGGCTGTTACCACTGTATTTTAATTTCTCTGTGGGTATAGGCTCAGAAACACCAGCAGTGCCTCTGAGTAATTACAGCAAACATTCCAAGGATAAAGTGAAAACCTCTCTCTTTCTTTTAGGACAAGAGAGTATTGTGAATTGTCAAACTGGATCTTGCAGTCTTTTAGTTGGAGATAAACTGGTTGTGATTCTAATAGTTACATTGTCTTATAATAGCATTTGATATCAATTTTGTTTTGGGTCATTAACAAAATATAACTTATCATATTTATCTTTGAAAATTCAGCCAGTTTTGATCTTTCTTTCTGCCTTCCTGACAATGTCAGCTCTGACACAGTTCTGCATTCTCATGTCACCCTTTATTTTGTTATTCAGCTTTGATTTATTTATAGTTTTTTTAAAAAAATCATTGAATCGCTGACTTACTCATCTGTTCACCAAATAGTTCAAATGAAATCATTATTCCATTGACTTCTTTGCTTTTATAGTTACTTTACTTCCACTTTATTAGTCTGGATGCTGCAGAGTTTTGATTTTAGGAAGTGTGAAAAGATCTGGAATTGCAAATTGTAAGCATGCTGTTTGATTCCTTACGATTTTCTGCAACCTCTTATTTAAGCATGTAAGGTTTTCTCCTCTTCATGATAGCTGTGTTTGAAGATATGTTTGATTTTGTACAACTGATTTATCAAAGCCTTCCTAAGGTTTAGTAGCACTCTACCTCTGTATGGGTGTTCACTTCCTCTGTAACAACACTTTGTATTTCCCTTTCATATTCGCAAGTTTCACAAAAATATTTTTCTTGTTTTTATTGGTAGTCTTCTAGAAAGATAACAAGGTAAATAATTCTACTACATAACAGAGTAAAAAGTTGTGTGTTGTTTTTTTTCTAAGGGAAAACCAAATCTGCACCTTTAGCTCTTGTTCACGTTTTTTCCTAAAAAATAACCACTGGTTCTCAAGGTCCCAAGTGTTGCCTGTCAGCCTTGGAAGACCATCAGATTTCTTCAAATAAAACTACAGGATAACTTGCAGTTTCTGAGCAAGACCCTTCAGAGCACCACAATTCACTAATTATTCTGAAAATATACATCAAAATGAGCCAATGTATAGATTTAACTCAGGGTTCAGTGGTTAAATAATAAAAGGTTCATAATTATTATGAAAGCAGTTCTTAAAAATTAGCCTAATTCTTTGTAAAAAAATAACATTTTCAGAACGAATATATCTAAATGGGACTTTTGCTTGCTTGCTAATGCTTTTGAAATGTGAATACTGTGCTGCTTTTTTTCTTTTTTTGCAGGTTATTACATCTTAAGTTGCTATGGTACCATCTGTGAGAGAAAAATGCAAATAGGAAAGCACAAAAACATTTTCTGCATAAATACTGGATACTTTCTGAAATTGCATTACTTCGTGTTGTTCATTTCATAGAAAAAAAGTGTTTGACAAAATTCTCCACCAGACTTGTGGCAGTGACTAGAATTAGATAAAAAATATCAGTGTGAAAACGCTAGTAGCACAAATAAAATCAGGACAGCTTAACGCAACATCTTGAAAAGCATACTGCATCCTATTCTCTCCATCTGTTCCATCAGGTTTTTAATACCAGGAAATTATCAAGAAGCTTGCATATAATTTTTACCCCAGAAATAATGTGTCCTGGGAAATTCTGATGTAATATGATCAATTATAAAGACATAATAATTTTAATATCTTTCCTTGTTATAGTAAAGCCCTGAACAACAAATAATTCTTTCTGTTGGGCTAAGTATTTCAGCAGTACTTTGGTGTCATTTGATATAAAAGAGTCCTTCAAAAAGCATGGCATTTATGGGTGATTTACATGAACACACATGGGAAAGAATGTGGGGGTTTTTTACTTTTTTTTCTCTTGGGACACTTTTATAGCTGTGTAGTATAATTGACTAAAATACAGTTATTTTGGAATTACAGTGCTGTATGTCATAGGACAATCAGTGTTGCTGTAATTTTTTTTGAAAACATCTTAGTTTTTTTTGTATATCGACATGGTGAATCTGTAAGTACTAGTGTATGCACTGGGGAGAGAAAGAGTTGGCACCTTCTGCGGTCATTTGTAGTCTGGGGTAGGATATGGTCAGTAAACAAGTCCAAGTCACAATATCATCCAAAGTCCTCATTAGGACACATGTGATGAAATATAGTGGCAAAATGGTGACTTAAACTTGGCTGTAATTAGGGAAAAGATCTCACCAGGTTTTCTTGTGATTGGAAAATGTCTCATAGGAAAGTAAAGAAAAAGTACCATCACTGATAACTGTACCAGTTTTTTGTGTGTAAGAAACAGTGCCAGAATGTGAAAGCATGCAAAACTCTCCACAGATCAATCCTTTCCCCTTGATCTTCTACTCCCTTCAAGTACAAGATGAAACTATGCCATCTGTATTTCTTGGCTTTTTTTTACAGACAGGCTGGAATGTTGGAAGACGAGAAATGTTTCTCTTGGTACCATAGCTCTTGAAAGTTAACTAGGTTGTCTGTATTAAAAGCAAAAAATCTAATTTACTTTCAGCTTGTGTGTCATGAGTTTGAGTCTGGTGGAGTTTTTGGTAGCAGAGGAAGGGCTGTAGGAGATAATTCTTGAGAAACTTCAAGAGCCTTCCCCAGTCCCAGGTAAAAAAATGTCAGACCCACCTCTGGCCAAGGCCAGGCCAATCAGTGCCTCTGTGATCAATTACTTAAGAGAGGCAACCTGGTGGGCTAGTTTCTATTTATTCTCTCTTTTTGTCTCTCTGTTTATCTGTCTTTGTGTCCTGTCTTTTGTTTGTGTTGGGGAGTTTTTGTGTTTGGAAGAAGGGGTGGTGAGAAGAAAGCAAAGGAACTTGGTCAGTGAGGAAAATTAGAGGAGAAAGGGACAGGAGCAGAGCACTTCTCCAGAGTCCTGTGGTGAGTGAGACAGCAAGGAGATGATTGCCTGTAAAGTGAGAGGATAGATGGTGGTGAGAATGCCCAGGATGCAGCAGCGTGCAGGGGGAAGAAAGAGACCATGCAGGATCAGAAGATGCGTCTGAAGCAACCCATGACTCCAAGGTCTATCCCTTGAACTCACGTGGAGGGAGAGGATTGCCTCCCCTAAAACGGACACCATGTGGCAGCAGAGGAGGATTGCAAGGAACCCTTTTTCCCAAGAAGAAAGGATTGCCGTGGACAATGAATAATGTCCAGGCAGACCACGCCCCTACCCCGTGTTTCTCTTGCACTGATGGGGGTGGAGGATGTAGCCAGGAAGAAGGGAAGGGTAGGGGTGGAGTGTATTTAATGTTAGGTTGTATTTATTTATGTACTTTTCTCTCACTATCCTGCTCTGATTTAGTCAATAGAATGGTGGTGGTAAATTAAATTTATGAGATTTTTTTCCCCAAGTCTGCTCTGGTTTTTGCCCTTGACCATAGGTGGTGAACAAACCTTCCCATCCTAATCTTAATCCTCCAGACTTTTTGCTGAACTTTCTCACTCCCCATTCCCTGTTGGGGGAGAGTGAGTGAGTGGTCATAAGGTTCTTTGTTATCAGCCTGGGCAGCTGGCTCAAACCACAAAATTATGTAAGGCATCTCTCTTATGAGTTACTGTATTTTGGCATACTTTTCTCTTCTGCCCTTAACAAGGCATTATCAGGTGATAATTTCTACATAATGCAATTGAACATACTGGGATGGGTTGCTTTCAGTCTGTTCTTTATTTTCTGTAAGTAATTAACTATTTATTGGTCCAAATAGAGCAGCTCCACTCATCTGGAATAAGTGAGAATCAACCAAGTCCATGCTCCAACTACTTCATCGTAGATATTTGAATCTGAGCTGCTAGCTGTTCTTGTTTTATTTGAAAAGATGTAATAAGAGAGCTTGTTCTAAGGAAAGAATTTTCCACAGAATATTCTGCTATTGTTTTCTTTGAATTTAGAGCTAGGAAAAGGTACTGTAATCAAGAAAATTCCAAATATCTGTAAGTATAGCTGTGCCACATTTGCAAATGTCAGTGGTCAATGGAGATTTTCTTTCTGTCTAGTCTTTGAGGTCACAGGTATGCTGACAAAAGCATTTGTTTATGTAAAATGCTGCAAGGGAAAACAGTAATGGGGGCCTGTTCACATCATCAATGTGATTATCTACATTAGGCTGCTCTCCCTAATCTTTCTGCACTTCCAGGATTTGTTCTTTGCTTCTCTGAGTGTTCAGGATAGGAGATTCATTTAGTTTCTCTGAACTGTGCAAAGAAATAGCCTTCTTTTCTCCAGTGACTGTGATCTAGATATAAGGAGACTAATATCTTAACTTCAGCCTCAGATAGGGTTTTAAAATTAGGTATATGAATATTATCATGTCAATTTGGAAATATCTCTTATGATCTTTTTCAGTGTCTAGAAAATGGAAAGCTTCGAAAGGGAAATCAATATATTGCTCAAATATAGAAGATAAGGACTTATAGAATTATGCTGAGAAATTTTTGTCCTTGTTATGATACTTTTCATTTTCTTCAAGATATTTCTTTTTCATCTTGTTAGGTACTGAAACATAAGGATTTTTTTTTGTTGTTCTATGCCTATATTCTATCACCTTGAGTGACTATTCTCTATAAACAGCTGGATGAAATCTCTCAGTCACTGGCACTTGTTCTTCTAGGGGACTTCAACTTCCTTGATGTCTGCTGGAACTACAACACAGCAGAGAGGGAACAGTCTCAGAGGTTCCTGGAATGTGTCAAGGATAACTTCCTGACATAGCTGGTGAGTGAACCAACAAGAGAAGGAGCCCTGCTGGACCTGCTCTTTACAAACAGGGAAGATCTGGTAGGAGATCTGATGGCTGGAGGGTGTCTTAGGCACAGCAACCATGAACTGACAAAGTTTTCTATACTTGGAGATGGCAGGAAGGGGTGTAGCAAAGATGCCATTTTGGACTTCAGTAGGGCTGATTTTAACTTCTTTCAACTATAAAAATGATGTGAGGTTATGTAGGAAAAAAATTAGAAGCTCCAAAGCTCAGCTAGAAGTTCATCTGGCCTCTACAGTTAAGGATAATAAGAAAAGTTTCTATAAATATATTAACAAGAAAAGAAAGGTCAAGGAAAGTCTCCATCCTCTGTTAGATGTGAGAGGATGAACAGTGACATCAGATGAGGTAAATGCTGAAGTGCTTAATGACTTCTTTACCTCAGTCTTTATTAGGAGGGACAGTTATACAGAGGAAATCCAACTCCCTAAGCTAGGGGACTGGGACAGGGAGCAGGAAGACCCCCCCTCTATTCCTGCAGGTAATGGTCACTGACCTGCTGAAATATTTAGATGTACACAAGCCTATGGGGCCAGATGGGATGCACCCAAGAGTGCTGAAGGAGCTGGCAGCAGTGATCGCCAAGCCACTCTCTATCATTTATCAGCAGTCCTGGCTGACTGGAGAGGTCCCATCAGATTGGAAGTCAGCTGATGTTACACCCATATATAAGAAGGGATGGAAGGATGATCAAGTGAATTACAGGTTTGTCAGTTTAGCTTTGGTCCCGGGAAAGCTGATGGAGCAGATCATCCTGAGCTGTATTACGAGACACATGCAGGACAGCCAGGTGATCAGGCCCAGTCATCACGGGTCCATGAAGGGCAGGTCCTGTTTGACTAATCTGATCTGCTTCTATGACAGGGTGACCTGCTTACTGGATGAGGGAAAGGCTGTGGATGTTATCTACCTTGACTTTAGCAAGGCATTTGACACAGTTTCCCACAGCATTCTCCTAGAAAAACTAGCTGCCCATGGCCTGGATGGGCATATTCTTGCCTGGATTAGGAACTGGTTGGATGGCCGGGTCGAAAGAATGGAGTTAAATCCAGTTAGCAGTCAGTCACGAATGGTGCCTCCCAGGCTTTGTGCTGGGACCACTCCTGTGTAACATCTTTACCAATGACCTGGATGAGGTGTTGGAATACACCTAAGTTTGCAGATGACACGAAACTGGGAGGAACTGTTGAT
>NW_009697337.1:20557-59471 GCF_000703405.1 Apaloderma vittatum | reverse complement strand
TTTCAATAAGGCAAAATGTCAGGTCCTGCGCTTTGGCCACAACAACCCTGAGTAGTGCTACAGGCTTGGGGAGGAGGGGCTGGAGAGCTGCCAGGCAGAGGGACCTGGGGGTGTGGATGGACAGCCGGCTGAACATGATCCAGGAGTGTGCCCAGGTGGCCATGAAGGCCTGTATTAGGAATAGTGTGGCCAGTAGTATCAAGGAAGTGATTGGGCCCCTGTACTTGGCACTGGTGAGGCCACACCTCGAGTGCCGTGTGCAGGTCTGTGCTCCACAGTACAGGAAGGACATCGAGGTGCTGGAGAAGATGCAGAGAAGGGCAACCAGAATAACCAGGGGACTAGAGGGTAAGTCTTATGAAGAGCGAGGCTTTGGGAGCAGGAGCTGTTCAGCCTGGAGAAGAGGAGGCTGAGGGGTGACCTTATTGCTCTCTACAACTCCCTGAAAGGCAGCTGTAGTAGAGACGGGTGTTGACCTCTTCTCCCTAGTGAGTAGCAGTGGGACAACAGCGAGCGGGTTCAAGTTGCGCCAGGGCAAGTTTAGATTGGATATTAGGAAAAACTTCTTCACCAAAAGGGTGATGAAGCACTGGAATGGGTTGCCAAAGGAGGTGATGGAGTTATCACCCCTGGCCGTGTTTGAAAAACGGTTGGATGTGGCACTTCAGGAGATGGTTTAGTGTTAGGGTGGTGTAGGGCTGTAGGTTGGGCTTGATGATCTTAAAGATCCTTTCCAACCTTTATGATTCTATGGTTCTATTCATGTAATTAAACAGAATGAATTCCTGGGGTTGATTAAATTTTAAGAATCTCTTTCTACTTGGGACATAATATTGCGTTCACTTACCCTGATACATAGTAAACTTTAGATGCAAGGGCAAGATTAAACGCTAACAGGTAATTCATAAATGGGGAAAGTATTCTAAATTGTTGAGTCCTTGGGTTATCTAATCATTTTGTGTTTCTCAGACTCAGGTAATGTTTTGTGTTGCAGCTTATAGTAGAGTAGATAGAAACAAATTTTTCAGACTCTTAGAGCTATTCTAGGATTTTAACTATTGATAGGTATTGATGCTGGGTTGTTGGGAGGGGTTAATCTTTCTTTGGGCTGTAGGTGGCTCAAGTATAGATGTAGTATTTTAAGTTGAAGATTCACATTTCTCAGCTAGCTGACAATTTGGAAGTTTTTATTTTATTATTATTTGGTTATGAATAGTATGCACAGACTTGGTTATAGTACAGGCAGTACAATGGTTAAAACAATAAGAATAAATTATTCTATGGAAATTACATTGTATGCAATGTCAGAAGATTTTCTATTACAGTTACAAACTAAAAGACATTGTAGTTACAAAGCAGTGGAAAGTTTTCGTTAGAATCAACACCAGTGCCACAAACAATTGACACTCTTCTTATTATTATTTCTGTACTTTCTTGTATCTCTTGTATTGATCCAGAACTTGCTCTTATGAAACTTCCTATGAAAGTATTTTCAAGAGAAAGGAATTTTACATGTGCTTGTGTATGTGTGTTGTGGGGTATGATGAGAGGATAGGGGAAACAGGTGTAAGAATAGATGAGAACATACTGCACTGGACATTGTAAATAGCTGCTCTATCTGCAAATAGCTTAGCGGATGTCTCCTTGGAATCCACTGTCCTTCGCAACTCTGTAAGCTCCTATCGTTTGTCATGGGAGTAGCTGTCATGATAGCTGAGACCATCTGTGAGCTAAATGCAGCTATATAACATATAATGCTCTTGTGAAATTTAGCTCAGGTTGTTCCTATCCAACCAACATAGAATCCTTTCAGGATGGAATACAGTGTTACAAGGAACAATTTCCTGAGAAAGAGTCACTAAAATACTTGCAAAACAAAATTAAATGGATTCAGCAAAAACAAGGAGGAAACCAAGACTGTGTAGAAATTGTCAAAAGACAATAAAGTCTGAGAGGAAATAGACTTGGAGAAGAATTGCCATCTATAGTCCCTAGGTGATAAGGGAATAATGATCCTGGATGTACTGAAGAGGGAAAATGTCAGCAACTTTTTCAGCAAAAAACCTGATACTTTTTAATATTACCTCTCAGTTAATTAGATTCTAGGATTTTACTTATTTAAGACTCACCTTAGAAAAGCGTACTTCCTAGATTATGTAAAGGGATATTTTTCTATTGCTAGTTATATGAATTAAAAGAGTCTAGGACTTTTTAGACTGTTCAGAATCGCACGCTACCTGAAAATATGTTTTGCTAGACAGACATTTTGAGTGTCATTTTTTTTTTTCTAGCTGATTCAGTAGAAGTTAGTATGGCTAGAATCATGTTCTTTTACTCAAATACAAAGCACTGGCATATTAATTCAGGTTCTTTCCTGTAGCAAGGTGAGTAAGCATATCTTTCTCATTTCATACTGATTATATATCTTATTTCCTCTTTGCAGACTTTGACTCAACATTACCCAGTGTGCACTGAAAGTACATCTGAAGAAAAAATAACAAACTGTGTTTATCCTGCAGAGCTTCACTGAATCAAATAAAGCAAAATCTGTGATATTTTCATGTGATGCTAATTTATGTGATAAATTAGTAGTTTTGAGATAAATGAGATATTTTAGTGAATGATATGAGCCCAGTGTCGCAGAAGTGTCATAGAAGATGAACAATGAGAGGAGCGAGGGCTTTTCTTTAGTTTACTTTAAAAGGCTTGGGAAGAAGTCTACAGTGATATAATTGTAAGCAATATTTTGACAGAGGTCCTATTTTTGCACAAACTCCTTAAGCCATGTTATCATAGAATGTTTTGGGCTGGAAGGGACCTTTAAAGGTCGTCTAGTCCAACTCCACCTGCAGTGAGCAGGGACATTTTCAACTAGATCAGGTTGCTCAGAGCTGCATCAAGCCTGACCTTGAGTGCCTCCAGGGGTGCAGCCTCTACCACTTCTCTGGACAACCTGTCCCAGTGTTTCACCACCCTCATTGTAAAGAATTTCTTCCTAACATCTAATCTAAATCTAGCCTGCTCTATTTTAAAACCATTGCCCCTCGTCCTGTCACTACACGCCTTTGTAAACAGTCCCTCTCCAGCTCTCCTGTAGCTTCTTTCAGGTAGTGCAAGGTGGCTATAATGTCTCCCTGGAGCCTTCTCTTCTCCAGGTTGAACAACCCCAACTCTCTCAGCCTGTCCTCATAGGAGAAGTGCTCCAGTTCTTTGGTCATTTTTGTGGCCTTCCTCCATACCCGCTCCAACAAGTCCAAGCCCTTCTTGTGTTGAGGGCTACAGAGCTGGACACAGTATTCCACGTGAGTTGTCACAAGAGCAGAGAGGCAGAATCACCTCTCTTGATCTGCTGGCCATGTTTCTTTTGATGCAGCCCAGGATGTGATTCACCTGTCATATAAGCTGGAGGTAACACCTAGGTCTGTCACTTTCATTAAAATGAAGAAAATGTCATTAGCTAAATGTGTTTTGTGGAAAAAGGAGAATATGGGAGAAAGAATGGAAAAGATAAATCTAGCATTTGAGTTTTTTTGTCATCTAATGGCTAGAACTAGTGTCTAACAACTGGCAGTCACTATTGGAGAAAAGAAGTAAATCAAAGAAGATGGTAGCAGTTATGATATTTACAGTTATTTTTAAAATGGAAAACCTAAGAGCTTGGCCAGAAACTTTGATGTATAGCATAAGCTTTTAGTGTGATACCTCTTACCTCTGAAATAAATGCTTAACAGCTGATATTCTAGAATAAAATATTACTGGTAGGAAAAATATTTGCAACATTTCTGTGCCTGGGCTTTTAGTAAACTCTTGCCATATAAAATTTTTTTGTTGCTTATGTGCATAAATTCATATTTCATTGCTATATCGCTTGGGTTTTGTACTTGCTGTAGTAAAACTTGGGTATTAAACTGAAAATTTTAATACCTGCTCTATTAACTGTCAAATATTTCACTTCACTGTAATTTGATACTTTTATGTTTTCTATTACTTATGATTAAATATAAAACGTATACCTTTAAAGACAGTGTAATTATTTTTGCTTTTAAAAACGGATTCAAGAATATCTCTGTATGCAAGTGGGGCTGTTGGTTTTAAAGCACAGTAGTTCAGTACTATTACAAGCTTGTTAAAAGCTTCTATGTCACCTAACAACCCTAGTGTTTTCTCTTGTGGAGTACTCAGTGGGAGAGGAAATTTCACCTTAAACTCATTCTTTCAAATCCCTTTAGTTTTCTGAATGCACTCTCTCTCTGCAGGTGCGAATTTATATTTATATCCATTATAAACCAGAAAAAAACCCATGATTTTGTAAATCTGAAAGGCTTACAAGCTGAATATCTGACTCCACTTGTTCACCATGAATTCTGAATTATTCAGAAAGGCGAGTGATCATTCTCTATTGGCTCTCAGTTTGCATTGTGGTCTTATACTCCCTTCATTATAAGCACTGACTGCACATTTAGTAGGGTCTTTGCATTTGCCAGGAAAAAAAGATTCAGTCTGACTGCCATCCTCCTTAACCAGTTGAATTCTGTAGGGTTGGAAACTGAGAATGTAATTTACATAACTAGACTTCTAATTGTTTTTTGCAGCTCTATGGTGGTAGGGATACTGGTACAAGACTATTATGTCATCATTAAGAGTAACAGCTCATCCTTCAGAAAAGATGGATACAATATAGGCCATCTGCACCTTCCTACGTTGCCTAGCAGAAAGCCAGACCCTAAACTGAACAGGACATATTCTTCTGTATCCTTTAAAGGCTAAGGAATCCACAGGGGGAAAATAATCTGCCATTAAACCAGAGGTGCAACTGTGAATTCCTCCTAAATATTATTACACTCACTAATGTTAATGAGCTGTAAGTTTTATTAAGAAATAATGTCTCTGGTTGTTCTGTTTTGTCTCTCATGACAAAAATGTCAAGAAAAGTATAGGTAGTTTTTGAAAGTAAATTTTTATTCAGGTATTGTAAAATGAGAACAATGCCTCTAGCTTAGTCTTGCCAACATTTATTGAAGGTATTTGCTGTTGAGTTTAGGGCCAGAGAAGGACACGTATCACACTCTGTGCAAAACCTATGTGACTCTTTACTAAATCTTCTACTGTTGGCAAAAATATGTAATTGATTTGGAAAAATAGGTATCTACTTGTTAAAATAAAAGTCTGCTGAACATTCTGAGCTATTTCTAAAGACATCCTAGTCACCTATGGAACAGAAACAAAGGTTTAGGGGGCCAGTTAGCTCAGTCAGTTAGAGCTTGGTGCTGATAACACCAAGGTCGCGGGTTCAATCCCAGTTCGGTCACCATGTGTTGCCTGATCTAGTTGAGAGGTGTCCCTGCCCATGACAGGGAGGTTGGATTAAATAGTCTCTAAGGTCCCTTCCAGCTCAGGCCATTCTATGATTCTATAATTCTATGTTTGTAAATTCCTTAAATATATTTGCTGCTTGGGTACTAGGTTCCCTTATTCTTATACTAGATAGACAAGGTCTTCTGTGATGCAACAACTTAGAGCAGGATAAAGAAAGGGCTTTTGGAGAAGTCAAGTAGATCACTGGAATCTACACAGATACTGTTGGTGGGACATATGACTGAACAGAAAGATCCGACTTCTCATGTGCAATGTCTTGCAGTTAGTACTGGAGGTGGCACTTTTGCAGAGAGTATTGAAGGAGGAGATTGCTTGTACTTTCTAGATTACACTAGATTTCTAGAGTACACTGTCCTGTATCTAATAGAGGTGCCTTTGTAGTTTAGTTTAAAGCATTAAATTTGTGACAGTATTGTATTTGGTCCTGCCTAATTTTCCTCGCTTAGAAGGAAGACAGATTAATATGAACTCAGTACTGTGCTCCTGCAGGTGTACACTGCTAAATAAGGCATCCCTGGAGTCTTTACAGGACACTGTGCGGTGCTGTAATCCTGTTTGTTCCCTTCGACTTGCCTTTCCACAAACTGCTGGACCCTGGGAAAGCATAGCATCAATACTGTGAGGGTACAAAATCACTCTCTAGTAAAATGCTGCAAGGAAGGAAAAGATGGACAAAAGTCAAGGTGGAAGTGGAAGGACTGAGGTATTTGTGCCTCTTAAGGATATACTTTTGAAAATATTGCAGGGCCCCAAACTCACTTGTCAACTGTGTTGTAAACAGATACATTCTCCCTTCCTGGTTCACCTAGGACAGACCAGATGATCTGCAGCTAATGCGGCATTGACAGAAATGTTAGCACTCATGTATACAGTAAAGTAACACAATTGTTTGCCTCATTGCTTGCCTTTGTAGCCCGTTACCTATTCACCTTCTCAAAAATCATAACTCTCTGTTCATAACAATTAGAACAAAATATGATTTGGCTAAAAATTTTTCATACATATTTTGACAATTTATCTTAATTTTTAATTCTCAAGCAATTTATTTTTTCTATTGAATCTGCTCAATTCTGCTGCTTTTGCTATAGCTCTGGGTTTAATTGGGACTGATAAAGCACATACAGTAAGTTTTGAAGTTATTCAAATTTGTGGATCTTTTTTGCCCCCTAGGAACTAACGAGGGCAATTGCCGCTTTTCTTTGTCCAAGGAAGCCAAAAGAAGTAATGTCTCAATAAGAGTGAACAATTCTGATTGTACTCCTTTGCTACAACGGCCATCTATGATGTCATTTAGTCCTGCTATGAATATCATGATGCATGTGTGTGCATATGTGTGTATACATGTGAAAATATTACTGAAGCATTCCATTTATAACTTAGTTTTGATTATTATAATTAGAAAGAGAAGTTAGGACAAAACTCTTGGTTCAGCAAGTTTTAGTTCAAAAGGCAATAATGTAGATGATCTTTATTGCAGGATGTGGTGTTTTGGTCACTGCTTTTAGCAGTACCTGGGTGCATCCAGTCATTGTCAAACTTGTAACAGAGAGTAGCACACATTCTTTATTTCCATTAATGTTCTTCAAATTTATTACCTAGGATAACAGAATAGGAATACAGCTGTAAAACTTGTTGCCACTGCTGCTAGTGCCATTTTTGAGATCTTTTGCAGTAGTTTTGCAAAATTGGGAATAAGATCACCTTGGGAGGGTTAGCCAAAGCTCTAAACTCATTAAAATATGTTGCAGTCTTTTTCAACCCCAAAATGTTAACTACTGAACGAAGGAAAATGTATATGTGAAAAATATTTGTTGGATCTTTTCCTAGAATCCCATTTCTACTTTCTGCACCTGATGGCATTTTGGATCTACATTATGCACAGCTGAGACTAAGGTGAGCTCTGTATCTGGGTACTTGAAGTGTTGGACATGTTTATAATATTTTAAAAGCTTCAGATATAAATCATTACATAATATTAAAGTAACCACCACAAAAGAAAGTGTAATTATCCATTCCAAAGGGAAATGAGATCTGTGTTTTTGACGATATCTCAATGAAAATCGTACTTTATACTTCTTAGTGGAATATTATTGTGCAAGCTGCAAGAAAACAACTCTTTACTTGGACAGTCATATATATTCCCTCTGCTCTGAATTCTTATTTGCAATAAGAACAAAAGTACCAAACCAGAAAGTGTTGTTGTCTTGGGGTTTTTTTGTTTGCTTATTTGTCTGGGGTATTTTTGTTGGTTTTGTTTGTTTGTTTGGTGGTTTTTTTTGTGGGAGGGATTGTTGACTGTGATTGAAATGTGCCTTAAAAAAACGTAATAATTGTCACAGAAGATTCCCTTTAAATTATGACATAAAGAGAAGGAGTCTGATTCTAATCTCAGAGCCCTTAATTTCCTTAGTGGATAAAAGATATGTGTATATATATGCGCATACATATGAAATTGAAAGAATAGCAGCCAATCTTACATAGAAATCCTAGCTAGAGAAGGTGGATGTTTATGTAGCACTAAGCTATTAAAAAGTTTGTGCTCCATCAAACCATTAAATGTCACATGCTAGATGAAGAATAACAGCCATGCAAGGTGAGCAAGCCAAACCTAAAAAGTCTAGTTAAGGCATTTTCTGGGAAAAAGAAACAGTAACCAAACAAACAAATACCTCCCCCTACAAACATATATGTCATTTTATTATTTCCACTGCATGAATAAC
This sequence comes from Apaloderma vittatum, assembly GCF_000703405.1. Lineage (NCBI taxonomy): Eukaryota > Metazoa > Chordata > Aves > Trogoniformes > Trogonidae > Apaloderma > Apaloderma vittatum. The sequence continues at coordinate 51,375 of NW_009697337.1, read as the reverse complement.
TATGTAAAAAAAAAATCTGATGTGCCTATTTTTTAGATTGTTTCTCCTCTGTTTTTAGGAAAAAAATCTTATCCTCCTTCATCAATGTTAAAAGCACATAAGTAAAGTTATGGGAAGGTTTGGAAAGCCTTAAAATCACTAACATGACCCTGATCTTTCCAAACTATCTAGTACAGAGTATAACCTCTATGTATAAGGGGTTTGATCTTTCATTGCAGTGATTTGAGAAACTTCACTGATGTCATGAATTTAGAAGTGGCTAGAGACTACTCTTGCTGTTGGGAAAATTCAATCATAATTCTCTGTGTCATGTGAAATGGTCTCATTCTCTGCCTCTTCCTGAAAGCAGTCTTGTCAGAATGGGTGTTTCCTTCAAGGTCTACCAGAAGTTATTCACTTTCCAAACTTTTCCTGCTTAAGGAAACGTGAAGAAGAGGAATCAAACTAATGGACAGAAAATAGTGTTGCTGTTAGGGCTCTGTTTTTAGGTGGATTTTCTATTGAAATACTCAGTGTTTGTCAACCTCTTAGGTTGCAAAAAAAGGTGTCTCAAGAGCCATTTTTCCCTTCATCTGTGTTGCCCAGCTTTTAATTATCCACCTTGCTGCTATCTATCTGTGCTATCATCTATCTATTTGTCTTAGTCAGAAAATGTACTATATCACGGTTTACAAATCTTTATTTGAGGGGATTTTTATCATTATGTCCAGTGAATGAAACACTTTTAAAGAATATTAGAGATGTTCCAAGACTGTTTTGCACCTGCACGAAAAGAAAAAGTCATACTCCAGTGTATAAATCTAATGCAACTTCCAAAAAGATATCTGTAATTTCAGCTCTGATAACTTCCTCAGTATATCATGTTAATGCCCTAGTTAAACAATTCACCTCAAACCAAGAAAGAGGCTACCTCAAAGATGAAGTTTGGAGCATGAAAAATGTCACCCCATAAAATCTTAGGAGCTTTCCAGAAAGTGGAGCCCTAAAACTAATATAAGAAAACTAGGGAATTAGCAAGCAAAGCTCCTAAGCCAGGAACACAATAGTAATTCTTAAGAAAGAAAAGAACTAAACAGAATAGTTAATAAAATTTAGGATACAATTGTCTATAAAAGAGCCATTAAATCTGAATAAAAAAGTTCCACTCAGAAGCTTGGGTCTACCCTAATAAAAGCACTAAATAATGACCTCCTTCACTGAGAAAATACATAAACTTTTGGAAATAGGCTAGTATTAAAATATTATATTGTTACAAATACCTATGATTTTATGCCTTAATAGTGGTGTAAGTCAGGCATAAAACAGGACAAATGACATTATCAGAAAAACACAACAGATCATTTACAGGACAGTAACTTCACCTTGTAAAGGGCACTTCAGCAGTCTCTGGTACTGCTTGAACTCCAGCTGACATTGCTGTAGGAACTATTGTAAAGTTTTATCCTTAGTTCTGTGTTTGTTACTAGGAGACGATGGTAGTCAAAGAAACTCCACTGCTTAACCAGCCTAAAGAACATTTTCTGTCCTTTCAGGCCATATATTTTATGTATGATCTGACAAAGAGGTTTTTTAACTTGTGTCTTCCACCTCTAGCTTTATATGTTCATTTATGAATTATAGCTTCTGAAAGGATAGAGTCATACTGATGTGCTATGGCCTAACTCAGTTATTTTTGTGGATAATATTGTTTTCCCACTCTCATTCTATTTTTTCCCTTTAGAGAAGATTTAACTTCTTTAAAACTTGTTAAAAAGTGTATCTTGGGAAGTAAGTCCTACTCCTTTTATTTTCCTATTCAAAAACAATTGGACTTATTGTACCTTGCTTGTAAATGTTTAACTTATGGGTGAAATAGTGTTAGATAGTATGTAAATGAAGAATGAAATTTAGAGTCATAGAAACATAGAATTGTCAGGGTTGGAAGGGACCTTAAAGATCATCTAGTTCCAACCCCCTTGCCATGGGCAGGGACATTCCCCACTAGATCAGGCTCCTCAGAGCCCCATCCAGCCTGGCCTTAAAAACTTCCAGGGATGGGGCTTCCACCACCTCTCTGGGCAACCTGTGCCAGTGTCTCACCACCCTCATGGGGAAGAACTTCTTCCTAATGTCCAATCTGAACCAATCAGTCTCTAGCTTCAATCCATTCTAGTTCTATCACTACCCGACATCCTAAATAGTCCCTCATCAGCTTTCTTGTAGACCCCGTTAAGACATTGGAAGGCCACAAAAAGGTCTCGAAGCCTTGCAGACTGAACAGCCCCAACTCTCTCAGTCTCTTTTCATAGGAGAGGTTCTCCAGCCCTCTGATCATCCTCGTGGCCCTTCTCTAGACACTCTCCAGCACATCCATGTCCTTCCTTTAGTAGGGGGTCGAGAACTGGGTGCAGTACTCCAGGTGGAGTCTCATGAAAGTGGAGTAGAGGGGGACGAAAAGCTATCCAAGGCATGGATATCATAATTTTAAAATCCTCATAGCTGTTCAAGTTTGAATATAGGTCTTCTTAGATGCTAATAACTTAAACTATTTTTGTATAATAGAGAATTAACTTTTGTTTTGACAGACAGTTGTTGAATTGATGTTGGTGGGACTATCTGCATATATGCAGAAAAAAACATTTGTATACTAACCTGATGGATCTGCACAGATAAATATTTCATAGATGAAGTGGTGCCTTCACATTTTTGAGAAAAACTGAAGTGCTGAATCCTGTAGCTTATCATCTCCAGTGTATGTTTTACACCAACTTCTCTGTAGGGATTTGTAGAAGTCTGTGTCTCAAGAGACACAATCTGGTGAGATCATGGTTTAATTCAAAATTTGTGAAACACTCTCCTTAAATTCACTGAGGACATATTTTATTTCAGATTTTCAAGCAAAGAATAAAAATTGTAAAATCCTCAGCTGAACAAGCTCATTGTGAGAACTGGATCCTTAAGACAATTGCTTTTATTGTTAATATTGATCTTTTCCCAGGATCAAGTTCCTTGTACTGAGTAGGGATATATTTAGTTAAGTAAAATTATGGTAAATGTAGTGATAGTACTGCAGCGCTTTAATATGTGGTAAGATTTATTAAATTTGAATGTAAGAGAAAGCTGAGACACCAGAAGGCAATATCCACTGTAGCACTGACCTCTCCTTTGTGCAAAGACTTATGTGACCTTATTGACATCTTTGTTAAGAAAGATGTATTCATAACAATGATAAAATTCTTTAAAATTTTACTTGCATCTGTTTTGCAAGAAACCTATTACTGTCGATCCCTGTTGCACTGAACCCTAGGATACCACAAAACCATTTCAAAAATTATCAGAAAGGCATTTAGCCTAATGTGAAACTCCAACTGCTAAATGTATCAGTGAGCTAGAAGAAAAGGAAATGGGAAAGGAAATGAAGGTGATAACCAATTTTGGTTCACGTTTTTCTCTCCTGAAATAAATATAAAATGACCCCAAGATTTAAGAATTCAGAGGCCAGCTACTGAATGTAGTTCTTTTTCTTTTTATTCTTCCTCCCACCCTCCTCTTCTCCTCATTATTTATGATTAGATTAGAAAAAATAAAATAAGTAAGAGATGAGTGTTTAATATGATAATTGTTGTAAGGTTGTAACAAAAAGGAAAGTATTTCAGCTCTTTTGTTTTCATAAACAACTCATTGAAAAATGATTTTAATGGCAAATATGCTAGAAGCATTCTGTCCTTTGCATAAAACCAGAATTCTATCCTCCTAATGTAGTCTCAGTTCTTCTGAAGCAGCTCTCAGCCCTTTTCTGAACAGATTCCCTCTCTGAATTTACTATCTCCTTTAGAGATGGACTGGTTGTTACATAGCTGGTACTGTTACTGCACAGTCCTATTTTAATAATCTATAACTGCCACCTGTGCACTCTCAAAATCCTACCAGATAAAACCCAAGCATTTCTACAGTCCGAAAGCGTATACTTACATTTTGGGGGGGATAGAAGATGAGGATTTAATAGGAATATTAAATTATGCTCAGGAGGATATTTGCTTTAGAGGAACTGTGTCTATATATTAGAAAAAATGATCCTGATATTCACATTCACCAGTTCAAGTATTCTTTGATGGAATTATTTTTAATATGAATATGGTGGAAAGCAGTATAGCAAATTCTTATGTTATAGTGGTTTTCTCAGGCTCTTTAAAGAAGGTTTTATAACATCAGATAGATTAAAACTTAGACAATTCAATAGGATAGTTAATTGCAACTTCAAAATGTGCAGTTTATAGAAGAAAAAGGAAAGTTTGTTTCTCTATGTCTTTTATAAACCTATTTCTAAACTGACAGTGTGACATATAATGTATGTTTGCCCCAAGCAATTTAGTTTCGTTTCATTCAGGTGTACGAGATGAGTAAGTACTGAAAATAGATTACATTTATTATTAGGGTCTTTATTTTTTTTCTTTTAAACATGATTCTCTTTTCTAAAGTAGAATTAATTTTAGATTAAAATGAAAAATCACATTTTCACTATCCTATCAGACTTTGGGTATTCTGCTCACAGGTTGCAGCTGTGCACCCAATAAATTGCTATATTCCTTTGTTTTGATTAGGTTTGTTTTTTTTGAATATGCTATTAAAGTGTTATAAAAGGGAGTTAGAGATGCTCTCTGCCTGTCACAAGCTAAATATTTGAGATAGAGGACTATAGTGTGCTATTGGTACTCATATGCTTTCATTTTCATTGCAGATTTAACTTAAATGATTCTACCTGAAATCTGAGTTTACCTTGAGACCAAAATGTGCTTTTCTGGCTCAGATCAATGGGTGCATCTAAACTTACATTCTCACTGAAAGCAGTCAGAGCTACTAAAACGGATTTTGGAACACTTTTTCTGAAATAGATGATGATAAAATGTTTTGAGCTTCCCTTGGGGGAGGACAATAAAAGGAAAGGGGAATTATCCTTGCCTCATTTCCTGTATTTTTCCACCTCTCTGTCTCGGGCTCTGCCAGCACAGCAGCACTTTCTGCGGAGTGAGAATGCTATAATGGGAAATATGGAGTGTTTCAGTTCCTTTTACCCTTGCTCACAAAGAAAGAGGTGTGGGGTTTTTTCCTCTTGACACAATAGATGTATCAGTTGTCTTCTGAAGCCTCTAGTTTCAGTGAAGGGTCTTCCCCATCTTCAGAGCAGCAAAGAGGTGTCTCTACAGTTTATGCAAAGTAAACAGCCCATTTTAATTGTATCTGATTGGTGGCTTATTTTTAAGTATCAGTTGAATTCCAGAAATTTCATAGTTCAGAAAAAAAACATGATTGCTATATCTGAATAAAGTATTGGGGAATCCTTTTTTGTAACCTGGACCTGATACTTTTTCTGTTCACTGTCTTCTCACATTGCAGTGAACTCAGAGAAGCTAAATTTTGTTGATGTTACCACTGCACATCATATTGTGACAGTATATCATACATATATATTTGCTCATATAGATAGTTCTAAGCCCAAATATATATGTCATAGAAGTGATAGCAATGCTTTTAATACTCATATCTATGTCTATTAATACTCATATCTATGTCTGTTTTAAGAAGTGAAACAAAGATTCTTAAAATTGTCTTGTTTTGTAGCTTTACCGTAGGCCCCGAAAATACATTGTCAGCTTAAGATGTTATTGCAGGCAGAAAGTACTGAATCTATCTTCTGAGTGTAGAGGAATAATTCTTAGGAGACTATTTAAGATTATATATTTTTTTCAGGCTGTAAGAGGATGAGGATGAGCCATGGACTAGTGCTCAGAAAGATGGGGTTATATGGTTTGCAGCATGCCACTACAGGAGAATAATGAGTGTTTTCAGACATTAATGTAAAACTTTATATATCTTGCTGATCTACATGTTAAAAAGAGATATTGCTTTCATAATGGATTAGAAATCTCATGTAGCCATAGACTGCATAGGGAGATCAGATTAGGTTAATCCACAAAGGTGTTTTAAGAGTGTAATTTTTTACGGAAACTCTGAATCTACAGATAATCCTCTCACAATCTCAAATAATATGAAGTTGTAAAAGCCTCTCTTCCAATTCTAGTAACAATATTAGAGAGATAAGTAGCCTTTGTTTGATCTGTGATTATGAAATGTAATTTATTTTAATCCCTCTAAAAAGCCATCATAATTAATAGCTGCAACAGTGTTTGAATAATATTCAGAGAATAAATTGAAATGTGTATTTAACCATAAAATATTTGTTACAACTGTTGTTATATTATTTTATTACCAAAGTTAACAAACTACCTTGCCTGTACTGGTTTGCTTGATTATAGAGCTATATGTATTTGCAAAGTTTTTTGCAAGTGAGCAATTGTCAACAGATGAATACAAAATATATCGTTAACCACAAATTTCTCAGGTAATTTTGAATTTAAGATCTATTGTTGAAAAGATAAAATATTGAAAGTGAAATTTAACTAGCTGAAAATTAATTGACCATTTATTAGGAATACACATCTTCATTGGATTGCTGTGTCAGATGATTTGTAGTCTATAGCCTCAGTAAGAAGATGGTTTTACTGTTCTGAGGATTATCAGCCTTATTTATAGGTAGTATTCCATTTGATTTATTAAATAATTCTACAAATAATGTTTTACAGTGCCATAAAATCATACAGCTTAACACTGAGGTGACCTTCATCTGAAATGTGCATATGAAAATCCTCAGTTCATATAAAGATAGCCATTATTATTGTTTAGCTACATGAAATAATAATTTCCATTTGTACAACAAATTTTGCTGGTCTGCTCAAATAATTTACACAATAGTGTATCATCCAGCTTTAATTGGTACCAAAACCAAAAATCTAAGCCATGTAACTGTAGTCATATGGCTTTAATGATTTGATGATACAATATTAAAATAGCTGAGGAAAATAATTTCCTCTCAGTAAAAATATTATTTTGAAGCTTCCTTTGAATACAATTTCTTTTATTTAACTTATTTAACAGTTTCATCTAGTTTTTTTACTGGTCATTTCATAGCTCAAAGATATTTATGTGTTTTTTTTATGTCACCACAGAACAACAAAATTCATGATCATCATTAACATTGCGAATTTCGCTGTAATCCACTCTTTGTAGCTCACTGCTGCAGATTATCAGGGAAAATAAGTACTAAGTCATGAAAAAGAATTTTGTTGTGTATTTATAGCATAAATCATTATACCTCATAGTGTAGAGATTAGGAACGGAGATATCACCATATTTCAAATATTGTTATGCAAAAAAAGTGAGTGACAAAAAAGTAAGATTAGAAGTAGCACCATGAAATACTGAAAAGGAGTGCTGCTCTGAGTGTCCCATATCTATTCCTGTGCTCAGAACAGCACTATCTGTCGTTTTAGCAAAACTGCAACTTTACTTTCACTAAGGCAAATTACACAGGCCAATAAAGGCATATATGGTGTGGGTTTTGCTTTATTATTTGAAAATGGAAAGAGCAGTTGCTACTATCATTTACATTGGCAAATAGAATTACTTCACTTGCTTTAGAGAATTAATGATGTAATAGGGACTACTTTGTTGAATTCTGTATCTTCCCTTTTTGGAAAATGCTAATTGATTGAACCTAGGAATAGTGACTAGTAATTTATTTGTTTTTTATAGTGCATTTTATTTCAGGCAAGACTTACAAGGTGGAGAAACACTAACCACTTTTTTAAAAAAGTCATTTCTTCTCTTTTTATTTATGGAGGTTTTGAGGAGAGTTCAGAACCACAATATTTTCGTCCACTTTAGTAAAAGTAGCAAAACAATATTTCTTGCTTAAGTTTGATTTTAAGACCTCTATTCTTTTAATACCATATTTCTACTTGAGAGTGAATATTGCTATTTGTGCATCTCTGTCATGGGTTTGTGTCTGGCTGGGTTTTTTGGTAGCAGCAGGGAAGGCTATGGGGGATGGCTCCTTGCAAAATTTCCAGAGCCTCCCCCAGCCCCAGGTAAAAGTCAGACCACTTCTGGCTGAGGCCAGGCTAATCAGTACCTCTTCATTCAATGTATTTAAGAGGGAAAACCTGCTGGATCAGGGTCTCTTTTTGTCCCTTTGTCTCCATATCCTGTGTCTCCATATCCATGTGGAGGAAGAGGATTGTGTCCTGTGAGATGGACACCACATGGCAGCAGGGAAAGACTTCAAGGAGCCCTCTTCCTGAGGAGGGATTGCCATGGACAATGAGTCATGGCCAGATAGACCCCTCCCCTACACACCTTGCCCCTCTTGCACTGATGAGGGTGAAAAAGGTAGCTGGGAAGAAGAGAGGGGTGGTGGTGGAGGGAGCAAGTGTAGTTAAGATCAGGTTTTACTTATTTACTCTCGCTATCTTCCTCTCATCTAGTTGATTTCTTTGCCTCAGTCTTTAAGAAAAAGACTGGCTGTCCTCAAGTCAACTGGGCTTCCGGGTTGGTAGAGAGGGATGGGGAGCAGAATATCCCTCCTGTAATCCAGGAGGAAGTAGTTAGTGACCTGCTGTGCCACTTAGATCCCAACAAGTCCATGGGTCCAGATGGGATTCATCCTAGGGTGCTGAGGGAGCTGGCAGAAGAACTGGCTAAGCTGCTCACTATCATTTATCACCCATCCTGCCTAACAGGGTAGGTCCCAGATGACTGGAGGTCGGCCAACGTGAGTAATATAGAAATACATGCCGCTTGGTGGCACTCAGGATGATTGACTCCATAACCTTTCCAGGCACTGAGGTCAGGCTGACAGGCCTGCAGTTTCCCAGGTCCTCTTTCTGGCCTTTTTTATATACAGAAAGCTACTACTATATTGTTAAGAAAAGTAACCCAAAGAGCAGATAAACATGCAAACTGAAAAAATATATTTTCTCACTCCCCATTCCTTGATGGGGGCAAGGAATGAGCAAGCAGCTGCGTAATTCTTTGTTGTTGGCCTGGGCAGCTGGCTCACACCATAACAACCATGACTCTCATTTTTTTCAGTTTGCATGTTCATCTGCTCTTTGGGCTAGTTTTCTTAGCAATATAGTAGTGGCTTTCTATATCCATCACATTGCTTAAGAGAAGATGTGGTCACTTCTGATGCAAAGTAACTTCTATCAGTTATGCCGTAGTGACATATAATTTGAGAATTGAATTAACTTGACTTTCCATATTCAAGAATCCTCATTTAGAATTTAATGTACAGATGCTAACAATGTTTGCAAAATTACAAAAAATACCTAAGAACTCATAAACAAAAAAACCTTCAAAATACAGGAAAAAACCTCAAGTTTTTGAGAAACTGAAATTTCCCTCCAGTTGTTCTCAGAGCACATTCCTAAGCAGTTCCTAGTCATCATGTTATATAACTTTAGTATACAAATAAGAATATATTGAATCTTGCCAAATACCTGTAGTGTAAACATCTACTTTCTGTATCCAGCAGAAGTCATATCCTGGTGTTCTGTTTCTGGGGAAGAGGTTGATTCTCTGAAATGATTGAAATTTTGCCTTCTTGTGCAGGACAGAGTTATCAGCAATGTAGCTTGTTCCCATCTTGCAGGTTCGCAGTATTCTTATTTCTCCCCCTGGAAGTACTGAAGAATTTAGAATATAGTTCACAGACTGCTTTCTAGCAAACGCCTCCTTTGTGAGTAAAACAAGCAAGAGCCGACTTGTGCAGTCTACAAGGGACAATAATGAGAGGAGGCAACTATTCAAGTAATACAGGCTAGAGAAGATCTCTTCGTCAGTTTAAATATTCATATAGTTCTGCTTACAAATACATTAAGAACTTGCTAGTTTTTGTACTTAACCAGGGATGCAAATGATAGCAAGATGACTTCATTCAATACCAAAATTAAGTGGTTATTTAACGGTGTATCAAAGTAGAGTAAGATTTAATAGGGAATAATGAATCACGTTGCAGTCAATGTTTTTCTTAGTTACAGATTTTTTTATTGAGAATTAAGAAAGTCAAAATCACTTCACCTCTTAATCTAGTGAAATTTGATTTATAGATAGAGAAAAATCTTCAAGAAATAAAGTTGCTTTCGCTCTTACCATTGCATAAGCGAAGGCCCCAGCCAATATGCACAATAGAAAGTAGAGCACTGACTAACAAAAATAAGAGTTAAGCAACAATAAACTGTGAAGAAGAAATAAATGTCAAAATACATGTGTATTAGAAATATTTTCTATGTAGGCTCAGACAATGAAGTAATTACAGAGAAGAAAAATTCTATTAAGCAAGGAATTGTCTTGTGTGCTCTGATATTGCAGAAATGTGAGTATTTTAGAGTTTTGTCATGCCCATAATTTAAGCCCCGCATTCTCTTCTTGTAATCTTGTTAAGCCTTATGTGTTCATTTTGTGGTTTTAATTCATTCTATTTGGGTTATTGCACAATGACAACAAATACATAACAAATAATGTGAAATAAGTTTCATTATATATTACTCCCATTTTGCATATTTAGGGCCTTTAGTGTCTGACTCTTTGCCAGCAGTAAATCTGCTGCTCATGTTTTAATTAATTTAATTTTTCCTGCTTTTATGGAAGTAATTAAAAAAGGATTTTGTACATTCACTGCAGGATTTACTTTACCTTTCAAAACTTCTGTCTGGTTTAGACCTGTCATATCACCACTTACAGGTGGCCAGTATCTGCACTGAGTTGTGTAGGCTTAGATTCAGCATGCTGCATCTTAGCTTTCTTGTTATTTTGAAACAAAGTTGAGGAAGGAGTACTGTTAGTAACCTCTTTTACTGTCATTTATTTTACTTAGGGTTGACCTTTAATAACTCAGATAGGAGTCTACCTACTAGCAAAAAATATATTAAAAGTAATATCAGTGAGAGTAAGCTGGCATGAATATTCTCTTTGCAGCATCCATCTTAACATCTCTTAATTCTTCTTCCCAGATAGCTTGGATGTCTCCGGACTGTTGAGTATCCCAGAAGTAAACTATGTTCTAATAGTCAATGGAAAAGGCTACATGCAGATGTATGTCTCAAATCTAGCTTCTACAGAAGACTATAGGAAATCTTCCAGAGAGATTTAGCACATATGGATGACTGTAGGATGCAGTCTTGCCCATTGCGGCCTGTGAGCATTTCTGAAAGGTAGATCATAGAATCATAGAATGGCATAGGCTGGAAGGGATCTTAGAGATCATCTAGTCCAACCTCCCTGTTGTGGGCAGGGACACCACCTCTTGACTAGATCAGGCAACGCTTGGGGACCGAGCGGGAATCGAACCCGCGACCTCGGTGTCGGTCATTGTTGTCAGCACCGTGCTCAAATCACTGAGCTAACCGGCCTCCTTCTTTCAGAAGCCAGGAATGAAGCAAGGATAGAAGGGAGAAAGAAGCTAAAGAGGGAGATCATGGCTTTCCTTTCAAAATGGTAATTCTTAGCCTAATTTTCTTTTGTTTGGAAGCCTAGTGTTCAGAATACATATTGAAATAGTGCAAGGCAGAAGACCATTTCCCTATCATGTGTGAAGCAATTCAAACTCAGTTTTCTTAGGCCAATACAGAAAGAATACTAAGGTTATTTGGGCTGAAAAAGAAGAGCACAATTACAAGTAAGCCTGACTATCCTGGTGGTTAGACAGAAAGAAATCAGATCAACACACATTGAAGTTGTATTAATTTAAGAGAAGGAGAAATCTGGGGACCATTAACTTCAAAAAATTTCAGTGCACAAACTCATTGGAAGAAGGCTAAAACTTGGGAGATTAGTAAAAGTAGCTTAAACCAAAAAGAGATTGACAGATACTGTGTAAGCTATATGAGCTGACAATGGATTATTTTGGCAAAACTTTGGCCCATAGAAAAATTGGAAAAATTGGAATTACAACTCTCATGCAGCTGTCAGGAACCTGGGAAAGAGAATTTGGACAATGCAACTTGTGTACAGTGCCGAAGTCTTTTGAGGACTTTAATACTTAACATTAGGCAAGAGGTCCCCATGTGTTGCCTGATCTAGACGAGAAGTGGCATCCCTGCCCATGACAGGGAGATTGGATTAAATGATCTCTAAGGTCCCTTCCAGCCTAGGACATTCCATGATTCTATGATTAAGGAAAGGTGGAAACACGGGAACTGATGAGGAATTTAAATACCTCTGGCCTCAAATCTGATCAGGTTAGTTGGTGTATAACTCCAGTGTATGGAAGCTTGTCCTGCTGGCTCCATTCCAGCTGTGTTGTAAACCTGAGCAGAAGGTTTCATAGCTGTTTCAAAGACCAAGAACAGCTTTCTTACCTTTGGAAGCCAATGTGAAAAAGGATGCATTCAGAGTTTTGATGTGTGTTGTGTCTCTAGTCCAATCTTGCGTAGCCATGATTCTAAATCCTTTAGTTTAGACATAAATGTAAAATGATCTGGAGGGAAGTAATTTTCTTTGTATATCAGCAGATAACCATTATTGAGTTTCAAGGATGGCTCTAATTTAATTTCAGCATAATTTTATCTAAAATTCATTACCCTTTAATTTAAGTCAATGAAAATACATGTGTTTACATTATACCACACATTAAAGAACTTTGGAGAAACTCCCTGAATTTTGGAAGGCTATAGCATACCTTCAATTTAAAATATGTAACTAAAAGTTCAAAAAGTCCAGTAGACTGCATCAGAGTAAGAAAGAACAACTTCAACCATATTAAGATTTAAATGTTTTACATTTTTTGCAAAGTTACAGAAGTCTATAAAAATCTAGTAGAATATTAAGACTTCAAAGCAGTCAAGCTTGATATTTTAAATTGACAATTAAAGCATTTGGAACAAAATCTTTTCACTCCATACTCAAAAACAATAACACTTAATATAGAATCATTATTTGCTGTTGGCATTACACTAAAATACATCAAGTGTGATTGTGATCCTTGGAGGCAATGGATGGGTTTTCAGCTTTTGTAGTTATTGGTCCTATGAGGATAACATGATACCCTGCAAACCAGTGGAGATTTGAATAGAATAACAGACTAGTAAGTACTCTGGGCTTTCAAAAGATTATATATTAAAAATATAACTCATAGTGATCTCTATTTCTCTAAATACACCAATATGTTTCTAATTATATTTTACTTTTCTCTGAACTATTGAATGTTTCTCTATCAAATAAATTCTTTCTATCAGAGAAACTACTTTTGATATGGTATACATATAGTGCACAAAGGCTTGTGGAATCATCCATGTTTTTAAAATGTTTTGCCAAAACAATAGTAAGCATTCGTGATTCTGCTAGCAGAAATAACGAAAGGAATAGATCAAATCAGATGTAATTATTTCTCCTTGATTTAATTAAATGCCACTGTCATAGTGATCTTCCAGTCACACTTCTGCAGTAGTTTTAGTGCACAGACTGCTCTGAATGTACTTGCTCTGCTGTTAAGGTTCTTTGCCTTGTAAGCACCTGCAAAGACCTTCAGTTATGAAACAGTATCACTGTTTTCTGGGGTAAGTGGGAGACAGGAAGGGTCCTTTAGGTCACCATAACCCTTTCAGTTCAAGCAGCTTGAATTCTATAATCCCTCAGAGATACTACCCTTCCTGCTTTCTCAACAGCTAACAGCACATCATAAAATATCAGTAATTTTGGTGTCAAGAAATGAGTAAAAAAGAAGTAAAATAGAAGATATATTTCCTTCCTATTTAATCTGAGCAAATGTTCTGAATATTGTTCTGTTCCTGCAGGAGTTACTTTCATTTATTTTCCAGATGACCTTAACAACAGTCCCTTAGGATGTGTCGGCAAATCCTTGCTGACTAAAATCTAATACCATCAATGCTCAACAAGAGTGTGATGCAGAGGCAGATTACATTTTGCCAGGTTACATTTTGCCATCTCTTTTTATTATACATCTGTTTGTGAGTGGCAACATCCTGGTATACATATTTCATGACTATTCTCAAAGCCCCCGAATGCCTTAGAGAAGAAGCATCAAGCAAAAAAGAAAACTGCAACAACTGTGGAAAGATAGACATTGAAAAGGTTGATGCCTCCCTGCTGCATCTACTTTCTGCTTTCATACTAATGTACTTTTTATTATTGTTGAGAACAGAGAGGTAAAACTTAGCTAAGAAGTGTGCTTGTGTCAGAGTTTTGTGAACACTGAACAAGGGGAAGGCAGTGGATATTGTCTGTCTAGATTTTGAAAAGCATTTGACACTGTTCCACATAGAATACTCATAAAAAAACTGGCAGCTCATGGCCTGGGTGAGCATACAATCTGCTGGATAAAGAACTGGTTGGACAGACAGGCCCAAAGAGTGGTTGGCAATGGAGTTAAATCCAGCTGGTGACTGATCACAAGTGGTGTCCCTCAGGGCTCAGTGTTAGGACCACTTCTGTTCAACTTCTTTATTGATGATCTTGATAAGGACATTGAACGTATTATCAGTAAGTTCGCAGATGATATCAAGTTGGGTGGGAGTGTTGATGTGCACAAGGATAGGGAGGATCTACAGAGGGACTTGGATAGATTGGATCAATGGGCCAAGGTTAATGGGATGAGCTTCAATAAGGCCAAGTGCCAGGTCCTGCACTTGGGACACAACAACCCCATGCAGTGCTATAGGCTTTGGGAAGTATGGCTGGAAGGCTTTCTGGCAGAAAAAGACCTGGAGATTCTAATAGACAAGCAGCTGAATATGAGCCAGCAGTGTGCCCATGTGGCCAACAAGGCCAATGGCATCCTGGCTTTATTAGAAACAGTGTGAGTACTGTGTTCAGTTTTGGGCAGCTCAATACAAAAGGGATGTCGAGGTGCCGGAGCAAGTACAGAGAAGGGCAAAAAAGCTGGTGAAGGGCCTAGAAAACAAATCTTATGAAGAGAGACCGAAGGAGCTGGGGCTGTTTAGTTTGAAGAAGAGGCGGCCAAGGGGAGACCTCATTGCTCTCTACAGCTACCTGAAAGGACATTGTAGAGAGGTTGGTGCTGGTCTCTTCACACAGTTGAACTCATTGATAGTAGAACTAGAGGAAATGACCACAAGCTGCAACAGGGTAGATTTAGTCTGGATGTTAGGAAAAAATTTTCACAGAAAGAATATTCAGGCACTGGAATAGGCTGCCCAGGGAGGTGGTTGAGTCACCATCCCTGGAGGTGTATAAAGGTTATTTAGATGTAGTATTGGGGGATATGGTTTAGGTGTGGACTCTGTAGAGCGGGGTTATAGGTTGGACTTGATCCCAAGGGTCTTTTCCAACCTGAGTGAGTCTGTCAGCAACACACCTTTTTTCTATGTGCCTGTTTTAGATATGTTAACTCTGGTGCCCCTATTAAAGCAGAAGACTATTGGGAAACACCAGCTGTTGATATCTGGCAATCACACTGCAGCACAGTAGATTAATTTCTGGCATTTTGCATCCTAGACAACTGTAATGCTCAGAGCCACAGGGATGACGGGATAGAAAATACATGATTAGTGGAGTAAACTGCAGGGGGAAAAAAAGACTCTTCTTAATCCAAATCATTTATCCAAAAGAGATTTTATCAGGCTAATGTCAAGCAGTGTTCAAAGGAAATGGACTTTCTTCTTTTCCGCAAAAAACCCCCACCAAAACTGGCTGAATTTTCTTCTGTTCCTGGCATATTTGCCATGTTTGTTATGTACTCCATCATACCCAATGTTAAAGTTATTTATAGAATCAATTAGAAAAATAACTTCTGCCGCCAGAAAGTCTATCAAGTGCTGTACATTCTTGAAGGCAATTGGTTTTAAAAGTAGTTAAATTGTGTAATTTCTTAAAAAAAATCTTTAGGGGAAAAAAATACTTCCTATGCAGTTGAATGTACTACTAAATTTATTATACCTTGAGTTTGTCAGACTCTCTTAGAAAGAAATTTTTTGCTTTGAGTTTGTGGGACTGCATTATGTAAATAGCTGTTTGTATTACTTGGTCTTTTGTCTCAATTTGCTGTGAAAAAGAAAAAAAACTTCACACCAGTCTCTAACAGTAAAAACAGTAATGATCTTACTATTGTGAATTGACTTTGCTTTCCAGTTGATAGAGAATAAGGCAAGAAGGGGAATAATTGCATGGATATCTTTGATAATTACCACATTGAAGAATTAAACGATTGGACCAGTTTCAAAAAAAAGCCTTTTTATGTCTGCCTTTCCTTCTGATTCAGCGAAATTGCACACTGTTGCTTTTTGGTGGTTTATGTCTTCCTGTTTCCATAAATTAGTTTGTGCAATCTGTCCCTGTGTCCTCAGAAACAATTCTCCTTCTGTTTTTGCGAGGCATCTGAGCACTGATGCTGAGACTGAAAAGCTTACCAGAGCTGATAATTGATAATTTGCCCTGTGAGTAAACATAAGATGTGGATAACATTGAGTTGGATGGGTGAATTTTTTGTATCACAGCCACAGCAGGAAGAAAGGGTAACTTTGTCAGCTGTTCATAGATTAGAAGGAAAGAAGGGATTTTTTCTTCTGCTTCTAAGACTAGCAAATCATTATGGATTTCTAGCACTGAGTGTGAGATGGAGACTGATGCATTCATGTTGGTTCTTTCTGTAGCTCTGACCCCCAAACAGCAAAACAAATCTTTCAGAGCACATACGTACAGACTGGAGGAAGCAGTAATGATTAAGATTACAAATTACGTATGTACGGCTAGAAAGGGAGAAAAAAAAACATGTAAAAAACAAAGATAGAATGGGTTTCTTGAGGCATTTAACTCTGTCCCTTTCTCCAAACTCAGGTCTCCACATAATGCATTTGTGTTCCTAAGCATTTTCTTCCCTCTCATCACAGTTAATAAAATACTTTTTAATCCACTGTGACAAACCTGAGATCTACACAAAAACCAAAACCATAAACTGTAATTTTTCATAAGATGAAAGCAGGAGAGATGAAACATTCAAACATCTGTTTAGTTTCCTGCAAACAAAATATCTGAGGTAAAAAAGACAGCTAGCAAAGGCTTTTAAACCCAAGTTTTCTTTTTTACTCCACAATCATCTATATTCTGTCATGTTTTCTCTTGAAAGCATAAAGGCTCCACACCCATTTTAAATACCATGTTTAAAGTTCCCTCCTGTGGAGGCCTGGAAAGCACCCTTCATTTTTACTGAGTTATGAGAAGAAAAGATTATATGAATGTGACCATATACTATTACATCTCATAAATGTAACAATTACTTTCTCGTTTTAATATTTTCTCTTGCCTCTACAATATTTGCAGACTTCCTCACCTTCCTGCTATGAAACCCCTTTCGTTTTAAATTCACATTTCTTAAATAAAAAGAAGTATATGCAGTATTCTAAGTTCTTTCCAGTTTGAAAACTGATTCTGCACTAAAGTCTGTGGGGCTTGTATTTGATAATCTATAACATTATCTTTAATTCTATTCCTAACATCTCATGTTTTACAAAAAAGAATCACAAAAATATTTGTTTCACAATCTTTCTTTTGTTTTTTTTTCTGGTTTGTTTTTTCCTTCTCATTAATAATTCTAATAATAAAAAAAAACTGCTAGTGTTGACTTTGGTAAAAGATGTCATCAGAGAAAATAAAGAAAAATAAAATATTATGATCATAAATACATTATTTTTCTACTGTTAAATATTACAAGTAACTCTGGAAATAAGGCCAACATTTCCTTTATCTATAAATGTCATAAATATTACATATAAACATAGCTAAGAATATGTTACAGTAATAACACATATCAATTAAATGCTATCTAGATAAAGGTATATAATATTAAAGGAACATTTTTGTTTTAAATCCATAAAGCTGGTATATCAAATGTTTTCTACTGATCTGATACTGCTGTGGATTTAAGTATGTTGCCTGTGGCTATCCTGCAGCTTTAGAGGAAAATAGCTAGGGATTATAAAACTGTATGATGTTGTGCTTTGATTGAGCAAGACTGAGCAAGCAAGAATAGACAGGAAAGGGCAGGAATATGATCACAGTAGGTTGATTTTCTATTATTTTTTATTATTTTTCATGACAATTTAAGAGGTAACACACAAAAAGAGCTCGTCTTAAAGACAGTGTAATGGGAACATAAGGTAACAATCTATTCATACACATTTCTGAAAGAAAAAGTAACACAAACCACAATGCAGTTACAACAACTGTTAGAGAAAATGACAGTTCATATGGAAGATAAGATGCAAACTCCAGGCTTAGGCTTTGATCATGTTTCCTTTGAGATCAACAGTTCATTTAATGAAACAAAGACAAGTGGAAATAGGAGGGAGATATAAAATATTTTCAACTATGAAGTATTGGAAGTCATGATGGTAGATTTCTTATTGCTGCTGACAGGAATGCTATTAAAGATATTGCTAACAATTTCCTTTTATTCCCCTGTCAAATACTGAACTTGTCTGTTTGAGCACTTCATTTGATCATTGTTGTTTGATGCCCTTGGTCTGGCTATATAAATCAATGTGAAAAACCCAATCTTTATTTGCCAGAAAAGCACACTACTGAACATCCAGAGAGCAAGACTGGATGGTGGAGTAGGGGAGCATTTACTTTTCTGTTGAGGGTGACTAAAAGATCATTTAGGTTATAGTGCTATTTTGAGAAACACATAAGTGGGACTCAGCTAATTGATAGGCTTTGTGCTGACCTATTGTGCTGAGGTGAATTTTACCCAGGCAGTGGAACTCTTCTGTAAATAGAATCGAGAGCAGCAGCATAGGTTAATACTAAGGAACCAAATTCAGATGCAATATATTCAGTTGATATTTTCTTCCTCAGCAGAATTCCAGTGACTAAAATATCAGATTTTAATTCAGTCCAAAGGATTTGGCCTGTGGTCTTTCGCCACATCCTTCATGCAATTTCCTGGAGCTGTTGTGCTTCATCTTCAGTCAATTGTGTTAAAAAAATAAATCCAGGAGTGCTAATTAGCTGAAAGTAACGGCAATATCATGTGTCACTAACTATTGAAATATAGTCTGAAAATTTCAAAAAATATTTAATGAATCATCACACGCTGTCAAATCAGATCAGTCACTATAATAAATCAATGACAGTGCAATGCAGTGATGTATAGAATATTCTGAGAACAAAATATCACCAGTGATTAACTACCCATCATTGTGCCACAGACCATAATTCACTTTCCTGAGAAGGCAGTTATGATAGAAGTTTCATTGGATAAGTATACTCCATCAAGTCATTTTTCCTCGCTGTAATGGCACCTGCTGAAAAGACTTTATTGTATTATGTTCTATCTTTTCCAGAGGCAATAGCTTCTCATGTTGGCTGCAGCCCTCTAAGTGAAGTTTCCCTTTATTTTGGGGGTCTATATATGTTTAACCCAAATTATGCTCAAAGCTTGTAAGAGCAGTAGAAGTTGTTCTGTATTTTTCTTTGCAAGCACTGAGTTACTTTGGCTTCTAATATCATGCATATTTTCCCTAGTTTGGTAAATAACTCTTCTTCAGTATTTCTAATTATCAGAATCAAATGCTGGCCACGCTTCTTTCACTATTTGTTTCACCTATTTGCAATGCTGTTATATGCACTTTTTTCATGGACGTCATAAAAAAAGTAATTTGGGGAAATGGATTCATTAATAATTGTAATCATAATGCTGTAACTTTAATTTCTGCAGAATTGATTGAATAGCTGCTATATTACTTTTTAATTTACAAGCTGGAAATCTAGGGAGCACAAAGAGGTAAAATGTTTTTTATAGCTTAAAAATGGGCTCTGGATGTTTGTGAACACAATAGTAGTGGTGAGGAAAGGTTTAATAAATCAGATGAGGCACAATATAATTAACTTCAAATTTAATCTGAAGAGGGTAAAGGTGTACGCAACATGTCTAAGGATGCAATCTTCCAAGATGTTACTACTGTGGCAGCACAGATTTTACCAATAGTGTGGGAAATCTAGGTGTCAAATGTATTCATTAACAGCAAGACAGAAGTGGCTAATGGGCAGTGCTGGTGTTTGTGACCCAGTCGGTGACACCTAGCATGCTGCCTTGCATACAGCAGGAGGATACAGAGTAGGCCACATTTGCAGTAGGATACCCAAGAGAACTCCTGTGCTTCTGGATTCTTAAGGCTGACAAGGTAAATCTGTGGTTTGTTTGGCCCTTTCCGTTTTACCCTTGTTTCATCTCTAGGTATTTACAATATAAAAGAGCCGTCTGTAACGTGGGAGCATTTTTATCAGCTACAAACAACTCAGATTGGTTGAATTCAGGGCAGTGAATCATTTAAAAACAAAATGTAGATCATACAGTGCTCACCAGCTGTCTGGAAATATTTTTGTAAGATCTAAATAAGATTTGTAGCATTTTTAAATTTCATGCAGAGACAGCCAGTAGTATGGCAGCAAAGGGCAACTTCCAGCTGTGATATTCCTTCTCGGTGATCAGCTCAGCAGTTCCTGGAGGAACAAGGTGTAAACCAACAATGTCATGCTGCTGGGAGCATCATCAGCCACGGTGGGCAGTGCTCGCCTAGTATCTGACTTCCAGACACTGTCACGTCTTGGGTGCACCAAATATTTACTGTTTTACAAGCCAGCACAGAAAATGTTGGAATTTAGTTAAGCAAGTGTCTGGTTTATGAGGGTAATGGGAGAGGCTGCTAGAAGCACAGTTTAGGTGTGAGAATTAATGTGGTATTTCTTGAATTATTTTAATGTAGAAAAAACTGTAATGACAATCCTCACCCTGTGCTGGGTCTTGCTGAAACTTGAGGTTCCTGACTATTCTTCACTGAATTTATACTGGTTTGTTTTGTACAGCTTTGTTTTGTGTATGATAATTATCATAAATAATGATTATATTGAGTAGTTATTTTGTCAGCTTTGATTAGGTGCCAGCTATTATGAAATTTATGTGCAATTTTGTGTTTTGGTGTAGAGAGTGTCCTTGTGTCCCATAATGGCTAAAATTAATTTCTCTTACTTTTGCAGGAATTAAATTTCCATAAACATTCCTAGAAATATGCCCATGACATCATGTCTCAACATATGGAAAATGTTTCTTCTCACCTTTGTACCCTCTTCCTGTGTTTTTCATTCAGTCAGTCTTTCAAAAGCATATGCTTTTAGTCCAAAATTTCAGTTGAAGAGAACGCATGACTTGTTAAGTATTTTGTTACCCTCAATGACTTAAAAATTGTCACTCTTCGACCTTGACAACACTGATTTACTGATTAGTGAGGCCATCATCTTGCTTTTGTATAAAGCAATTGCTCTTGGCTTCTGCTGAATTACCAAAGGAGCTGTAAAACAGACTGCTGCACAATGTATACATTTCCACTGCTCAAAACTCTGTGAGAGCCACCAAATCAGATTAGGGCAGAGGCTCCTGCCTTCTTATAGGTTTCTGAGGCAGATGACCTATTGCTCCCAGTAAGGACAATTTGGTAGCTTGAGATTGTACAAATCAGCAGCCTCCACTGGACTGATCTGTGCCCTGCTAAAACGCTGTGGTCACACTTCTTACAGCTTTGATTTCTGCTATGGAAGCCTCTCTGAGCAGCCAGGTTAAGAGGATTCACACAGTCCTTACACCCTCTGTATTTTCACTGGAACTCAAAGTAGATCTTAAGTAATGTGTAGTTAACCAATCAACTTAAATCAGTTGTCTGCATACCTGGTATCTGGAATGGAGAAATTGCAAGTGTTTTGGAAATGTGCTACTGAAAGACTACATGCAGCTGTGTGGAAATTTGATTTTCTGGAGGTTACAGGCCTAATTGAAAGGTCTAGAAAGGATATGAAGTGTTCATGTCACTTTAGCTCTCTAAAGTATATTTATTGTATATGCAAACCATTCATTCATCACCTAAGTGTCCACAGGTAGAGTTGTTCTGTAGAGTTTGTTTTCAGTAGAGTATTTCGCTCTTCTTTCCATCCATTTTGCTATGCAGGTAGCTTCTGATTGTGCTTGTGCACCCTGCCTGTATGTTCAAGCGTATCTACACTAGGCGTAAATTCCTTCTCCGGTATTTTGCCTTCTTAAATTTTAGAAGGTGTGTAGAATATAAAATGTCTTCTACTTCTCTTGCAACACCGACTGTGCCCAGATCATCATTTTAATTATTCTTATTTGTATTACAAAGATAATGGTATAATATTTTATAATTCATCTTGATAAATTCAATATTTCTCATGGCCCTTACCCAAACCCACCTTAAGTCTTCTTAAGACTAGTGTTAAAAATGACCATGTCTTGCTCCCTCTTTGCCCCTGAACTTTGTATTTCACTCCCACCAACAATGTGTTTCTGTGTTTCTTTATGTGTGCACATCTCACAATTTGACATACAGCTTGTAAGGTCTTCTAGATATTATATGTCACAATTATATCAACTGAAGAGAAGATTCATTAACTGAATAAGAGCAGATGTGTCCATAGGGTCACTTATTCCTTATTAAAGGAGAAAGTGTATGACCATCACCTCAGATAGATGATAGGTAAATGGTGTGGAAGGCTATATTTCAATAATGTTCTTGTCTGAGCTGTTCGGAGTTAGTTATACAAAAAGTTTATGCTACATACATCAGTCAACTAACAGCAGATCTTTTTCATACACCACAGTGTGTGATAGATTCCAACAAAACTTGGTTGATTTAAAGAATAGATTATTAACAAGTGAAATTGTTTTACATGGCTGGGAAGTGAAGAACTTTGCAGAATAAAAAAGGTGAATAAATTTGCAGAAATCTATTACTGGGACTATGCTCCCAGTTATATTATACTTGCAGTACTAAATAGAGGCTCAGTTAAACAGCAATAACCAACAAGGTTGTTTTTCTGAACTAATCTTCAGTGACTGTTTGACTTTTGATTACTAACCTACAGTGATCTACATGCCTATGAGGGACCACAGGCCCCCAGCAAAACTTCAGACAGTCCAATTCTCTGTGGGCATTTTCTCACTGAGTGTACATTTGATGTAACTGCCATGTTTTTGTGGTGACAACAGTAAAAGACATTCACATTTGAGCATTGATGATCATCATAAAATTTAAATGATCTGCTTCTCTCAACAGCTCTACCCTTTTGGTTTACTGTGGTTTTTTTAACAATACTCAGTCAGCACAGACCCTTTATCAGATTTGCCCTCTGGAGAAGGCCAAGGAAAAAGGTGCAGCATTATATCAACTTATTTAGTAGACTTTGAAAGCAGATAGTCTTTCTTCTGTGTGGTTTGGTATCATTATCTTGTGCTTTAAATCTTTTTCTTAGAGCTTAGTTACCAAAAAGTTTGTTAATTTCAGCTCTCTTGACTGCTTTCTTGCCTTGCATTCTCCTCACATTAAATACTTAAGTCTTTCAATTTTCATCCCCATTTGAAAGCGAATGATTTTAAAAGACAAAAAAATAAAATTGAAAGTCAAACACACAAACTGCCAGAGGACTTAATGCCATTCTCAGAAACTTGTGACTTTTAAAAAGCTCTCTAGCATTCAGGATTTTTTTCCTGAATGTTAGTAAGGTCCACAAATACAGAGCTGTAATAACATTTTAAAAAATCCAAGTTCTTTCTACTTTATTGCTGTAGACTTATTTTAGCAGTTACTAAAAAACTATTTTTTCTCTTAAGAACTTACAGGAAACTACCTCTAGTTAATTTGAAACTTTATGATGCAAATATATCTTAAAACCTCTGATACAGTCTTTGTAATGGATCCATTGTATGTGTCTACCTTTTCTGCTCTGATGTTTGCCTCTTAGGTGTGCATCACAGCTCTGGCCTCAAGTGTGATAAAGAATGGTAGGAAAAATTCCAATCTGAAGCCAGTGTAGGTTTGACTTAGAATAAGCATCTTGTTTTTCATTATGACACCATAGATGTCACTCTAACATGTTTTACAATGTCCTACTTAAGTATATATTGGGAAGTATATTCTTCCCAAATCTTACACTAGTTCTGGAAATTACTGGTCTGTGGAGGACTTGACTCATATTTTTTGATCCACCAAAAATTGCTAGGGTTAGCTTTGACAAAGATTAATACTTCTTCTGTCAGTTGCATAACTCCATTTATTTGCTGGGTCTGAAGGCAAGAACCAGCTAGATCTACCTCTGTAGGTCAGCTGTACTTAATGTGAACAAGAGGTGATAGACTGTAACAAGCATTCTACATAAAACTTTAATTTTAGTTACTATGTGATAGATAAAAAAAAGGGATATATAGTGCAGATTTTGGTTAAGGGCTTAATCAACAGCTCTTCTACTTGTAGCTCCAAAATTAAACCCATTTTGAGTGCACTTATTCTAAACAGAAAATATCTTGTAGATGGAACTGTTCTGTTGCATAAAATCACATCCAAATAATTGTTTTTCTGGGTATAAAGTACTTTATATAACTGCAACTGTGTAATGAGGAGAAGATTAGAACACTACACATATGAGACTTATACTGCAATTGTAAAGAAGAATTACTTTCCTTGCATTCAGCCAACATTTTCTAAAAGAGCCATTTGAATTTATGAAGTCAAGCCCAAAATGTGGAGGGAAATGTGAACCTAAAACTGAAAAAGAAGAAATTAATTAAGGTGTTGTCTATTAAGGTTTATATCCAGAAAGTCCAGTATTAAAAGTACCAGGAAAATTAAGATCCTTATTAACTGGAAGTACCAAAATTCTAAGTTGAAAAAACAGACAGCAGGAAATTGAAGAAAGATTTCAGCAGTAGCATTTTCTAGATAAGATTACTGTATGGCATAGTTCAGAAATCCTAACTGATTGTTCTGAATGTTAGATTAGTTAGAATTATTTAGCATGTTCCATTTATCAGAAAAATGTCTTAAACTGGGATCCAGGTGTTTTTCTTACAGAATATGTATTTACTGATGAGTTAATCCTAGGGAACAGAATTGATAGTCTTCTCAACCATTTTATATTAGTTCACCAGTGAGCACTACAATGAACAATTCACTTATCAGTCACAAGTAAATTCCATATGAGTATTGCTTGCTGATTACTCTAATTTATTTTTTAAATGAGGAGATATGAGAACAAGCAAAACACTCAAGATAACAACTTTAAAATAAACCCTTCATCATGCACAGTCGTGTATTGATGTTTAACATTTTACTGGATTAAAATCTGAGGTTAGATCAGGAATAACCCAATTGAAATAACAATTGGGCTGTATGCCAGAGAACAAAAACCATCCTAAGAAAGGGCAGGAGAGCGGCTGGAATAGAAGAAGCTTAGAATAGGAAGGAAAGGTGCAGTTGTAGTTGATGTTAAAAATGACTTAGCATCGAACTAATTCCAATCCCTGAGAATTCAGTGGGAATTTTGCTTCTGAATTCATCAGGAACAATTAGGTTAAATGGGTCAAAAGCCCAACTGAGTCAGTCCTGGAAGGTTAAATAATATTTCAATGCCAAGTGTCTTGTGTTATCTGTTATGAAAAGCAGAAAACGAAGCAACTGTTATAATGTTATAATAACGCATAGAATGTTTTGGGATGAAAGGGACCTCTGAAGCTCATCTAGTCCAACCTTCCTGCAGTAAGCAGGGACATCTTCAACCAGATCAGGTTGCTCAAAGCCTTGTCCAACTTGCTTTTCAATGTTTCCAGGGATGGGGCTAAAACTAAAGTAACAGCCTTTTTTCTAATCTATGCTCCACGACCCCCCTCCCCCCCCCTCTAACCTGATCTAAAAATTCTGCAAGGAAGGTGAGCTTCTGCTGCTGAATCCCAGTAGGTTTCTTTCTGATATGTGTTACCTCCTTGGAAACATATGTCTTCTGGTTTTGCTTAATGAGAAAATTGACAAACTCCTATTTCTGACCTCTTCTATAGTTGTTCTCAAGTCTTCAGAAATAGCTCAGGGACATGGATATATTGTTTTTACTTCCTATAAATAGATGATGAGATAAATAGTGCCCTCGTTTTCTTTCAACATCAATAGAAACGTGATGTAGAAGTTCCACTTAATTGGTACTCTGTTCTTGGAAGCCTTGTCTCTAAATCACAAATGCTATCCATATTCATACTGTAGCTTTTCTTCAATATTTCTAATAATATATATGGTAATTACAATAGATATATCTAATTCAGATAGAATAACTGCCAAAAGGGAATTGAAAAAGCATGTTGAGTCTTTTGTGGTGTTGGTTTTTTACCACTGAAATAAGAAGCTTTTTTCAGTATAATTGCTTGTAATATTTAAAGATTTTGTTAATTTCAAGCTTAACTACAATTATAGTTTTCTCGGTGACAGAGAAAAACCTATGTGATCTTAACATTCTGTGAGATGTAAGATTCTGGTATGGTATCCTTCAGCACCAAAGTCTCCACTTCCGGATGAGAAGAGTGATTCTTGAGTTTGTGTAAAGAGTAAAGCAAACTAATTTTTCTTTTTATTTATTTGATGGAAATTCAATGTCTTTTAAGTTACAATTAGTGTTTGCAGAAAACTCTCAGCTAATTTCTTGCACATAAAAAATATGAAAATTCATAAGGGGTATGGAGAATGCACAGTGCTTAGGGAGAGTAATCCTCCCGTTCGCTAGCTTGACAAACTGGACATGCCTACAGGGTACTAATTTGATTAGGTATATGAAAGTACTCTACTCCAGTCCTTCCCCTGATCCTGAGTTTTCAGAGCTCACTGTTAGACCATGAGTCCACAGCTGACAGCAACCTTACTACAAACCTAAAAGGCAGTACAGACCCATAAGTCATGTCTTTTCTGCTGTGCTGCACATACAAAGAGTGTTTGCTCCAAGGATTGTTCTGAAGACAAAGAAAATAATGCTAGTGCTGCTACAGAGAACTGGGCTCAACCACTGAAATGCACCTAAAATGCTTCTTCTTTTGGCAAAATCTGATTTGGGCTGTATTTTTCAAACAAGCTAGATACTGAAGGAAAAAAACCACACATGATCTAAGAGGCTGGTTTCCTCCTGGTAAAGCCAGAAGGAACATAATGTGGTAGGTTTCAAAAAACACTGCAAACTCTACTCATATATGTCAATTCTTAATCTATGGCTCAATAGTGAATAAGGGGCTCTATATTATACAGATGATTATATCTTTCACATGAGCGACAAATACAAAAGCATGTTAATACTGTTCTGCAAGAATGAAGTTTTTAGCTCTCCATTCAAATTCTAATTCGGGTAATTACTTTCTCCTTACCTAACTTCACCTGCATTTCCAAAGGGATGCAATCTTCAATTCCTATTATGAACTATTGTGTAAAATCAGTATAGCCCCTGCAATTTTACCCTACAACGAGGGTGCAATTCCTGCATGTCTGAAAAGATTCGTGTATGGTATATGTTCACTTTGTAAAGATCGTTAAGATTCTTGCGAAGTGATATGTTTATGAACATATAACATCACTTTCCTAGGTTAGATAAAATGACAAAAGCGTTTTCTAACTAAAACAAGTCAAATAATATAAAATTAACCAAACCTTTGACAGGAAGGAGCAGATCAATATATTACTTTTTAGAATTTTTGTTGTCTTCACCCACACTTTTGTTGGTTACTTGGTCAGCAGCTTCTGTGCAAATGGAGGTAAGAGATGGAAGGGAGAGAAAAAGGTTGGCTAAAGAGAGAAATTTTGTTGTGTCATAATCCTCAGCTGAAAGAGATACAACATTGATGAAGTCAGACTGTACGGTAGAGGAGGAGCCTGTTCCTTCCATAACAAGAAACATCCCTCCTTTTTATCTTCTTAGTTCTCAATACAGGATTACTGCTGTATTTTTTTCTCATGTTGTTACAGTGACTGTTAATACAGTAAAGGGGATACCTGGAAAGCTGGAGCATTTATCTCTAAGATGGGGAAAGAATGCAGGAAAAAAGTCAGGCATGCACATTGGGCTGCTAACGAAGGCATCTCTTTAACTATTTCAATTGCACCAGTGATTATAAAAGTTTGTTTCATTCCAAAATTCATCTAGAGACTAATAAAGAAACAAGACTTTTAAGCAATGAAAAATTGCTTTCTACTTTTTCTTTCTTGTTGTCCCAGTTTTCAGCTGGGATACTTGCCTTGACTTATTTTTCAATCTTGAAAAAAGTTATTTTAAACTCAATCTCATTGGTTTTTCCAGTTAAAATCTGGCGCCATGAGAAATGCACAGACTTGTGTCCACAAAGATAATTTTTTACTATAACTGCCGCATGCTTTCACAGTCCTTTTTCATAGGGTTCTATGATTTGAATATATTCTTCATATAGCTGAATATTTTGAATTTATGTAATCTTCACTGTTCTTACAACTATGTTTCCCTTTCTTTTGTGTGTGCAACTTCTTCTTCTCATTTTCTTCTCATACAGCGCCTCCAACTTTTAGAGGTGATTTCAAACAGTTACCAGCATCTCCCTGAATGCTAAAAACTGTTATGAAAGTACTGGTGGTAAGTGCTAATGATACTTAGTGCTCTCAGCACAAAAACCTGTATCTCTAAGGAGTTGCACTCATTTCAGATATTTGTGGTTTTGAAATCATTTAAGTCAAGGATCCAAAACTGGATACTGACATCCAGTTCCATTATCTACTGAGTAAAAATAGGTTGGAGGTAACCATTACTGGAAACTTGGCCCAGTCGAGATGCTGAAGCTAATTCACTTTTACTTCTTTGGGTGTGAAGCATATATTCCTTCATTGCTATAGAACTTGCCAATACTCTATGGCTATTTTGTGTATGTTTTTTTTCTCTTTCTTAAAAGAATGAAGTCAATGACACTTCTTTCTCCAATCCCCCTTGAGATGATTGGCAATATGGCCAGTGACTTAAAAAACCAAAATTGTCACTTTTTCATGTACCTTAAGGAGGTGTGTGTCTTATATCAGATATATTGAACTCAACCAGTATTCCCCCAAATCAAACAAAAGAAAACATAAAGAGCAGATTTGATGATAGCATAAAATACATCTTGGCTGTAAAATCAGTAGTTCTTTAGAATTAATAGATTCAAATAGGACAAAATGTATGTCTCCTTTACAGATATGCATTGAAGAGATGTTTTTATGTATTTCAGACTTGTTAGAAAAGCAGAGTTTTCTTTTTGTGTTGTGTGATCTAAGAAATAAAAAGAGAAACCCAGTGTTTTTAATGCTTCAACATCTCAATAAGTGTTACAGATAATTACTACTTGTATCAGCACCACAGAATGCCGATTTTGAAGCAAGATTATGAAATTACATGAAGATTATACAATTTCTGTATCAACTATATTGTGGTTCATTTTTCTGAGCTTTTGTGTGTTACTGATTTGTCTATTTCTAGATTTGGTATACAGATTTGAAAACCAATTTTCGTTCCAGATTTTTTTTTAATATAGTTATAAAATTTTATAAATCTCTGTTTCTATATGCCTGTCCTGTTGTCTTTAAGTTTAGATAACTTATGTCAATGTAATTATTATTTTGGATTAGAGTATCTGTATAGACATCAGCTGTTGAACAAAGATGTTTCCATTTTTTCCTTTGTAAGATTTCCCTATATAATCATACATTTGTTTGTTTTAATCTCTCTGGATCATTATGACTGTATGCTGTGATTTCTAAAATGGCAGTTTTACATGTGCCAAAAGCAAAAGTTGTCCCATGGCTAAAGACCTTTAAGACAGTGAGTACTGAACCAATAAGCACAGTGCAATGTTCTGTGTCTAGTCTATCTTAATTACTTATTTAGGTAATTTTCCTCTGGACATGATTTGCATCATTGATAAATTGACTGTCTCTATACTTTCGTTTTATAAGCAACTTCAAACATGTTTCCCTTCTGAACTCAGTTTTACATGTAATACTGAAATGACTTTCTCATTTAATTAGTTTTGTATACTCATTGATCACTGAACTATTTACAGTTACTTTTATTATATGATCATTGAACCAAATTGAGAATGATTGACCTGCAAATCTATGTATTATTTTCAATATTGATAATACACCATGGTCAAAAATATGATATGCATCTGAAATGGTGAATAATCTCTGTGTTATAAGGAACTGAATGTTTATCTCAAAGTGCAATCAAGTTGCAAGGGGACTAAAATGTAATAATTGAAGAATAATTATTTTAATATACTGCTGTGCAGTTACAAAGTAGAAATGTCCTAGGGAATTTTAGAAAAATGTCATCATTCTTAGTGTGTTGTTTCAACTTTTGTTTAAAATTTGGTTTGTTAATTGTGTATATTCTACAGCATACTCTATGAAAAAAACCCACATAATTCTCTAGAAAATCTGCTTGGTTTTTAGAATACTATCTGTAGGACTCTGTAAAATTTAGTTACTTAATTCCTAATGAACCCATGTGGCTTTCATAAAGATATTGAACTGTCATATAAAAAATACACACCAGAAAGAAAGGTGTATAATTTATACCCCTAGTATACAGCAAGTATATAAAATTAAAACAAAATTCAATTTCTTCATACGCGTTTGAAAAGACAATTTCAAAAAATCACTTAAGACGACAAGGCTTGGAGCGATACACTTAAGAAAAAGCTTCCTGTAGAAAATTCTTGCTGTTTAAAATTGAATTCCTGAAGAGTCCAAATGTGTACTGCATTACAATCAAAGACAATGAAATCCAGTATTTTCTTCCCGTAAGAACATTCAGTGCGGAAAAAAAAATCCACTTATGTATAAAAATGAGTGACCTAGTGCTACTTTTTTTTGCCTTTATAGGCTTTTATAACAATAGAGTACATCATGGATGCTTTCTTGAATTACTTGGTATTTTTTTGGTAGCAGAATGGAAATGTGAATAATTCTTCTTGTGTAGCATATTTACTGCTCTTCCCCTTCCCTTTCCCTTTTCTTCCTTTTTTCTCTTTTTTCTTTTTTCTCTTTTTTTCTCTTTTTTCTCTCCTCTCCTCTCCTCTCCTCTCCTCTCCTCTCCTC
>NW_009697337.1:1348-20425 GCF_000703405.1 Apaloderma vittatum | reverse complement strand
TTTCTCCTTTCTCCTTTCTCCTTTCTCCTTTCTCCTTTCTCCTTTCTCCTTTCTCCTTTCTCCTTTCTCCTTTCTCCTTTCTCCTTTCTCCTTTCTCCTTTCTCCTTTCTCCTTTCTCCTTTCTCCTTTCTCCTTTCTCCTTTCTCCTTTCTCCTTTCTCCTTTCTCCTTTCTCCTTCCTCCTTCCTCCTTCCTCCTTCCTCCTTTCCATCAACCTCCTTTTCAATTTAATCAATTTATTGAAGTCCACATTAAAAGCAGTTTGACGTTTGGGATTCCCAGTGTTTCAGAGCAGTGACAAGTAACAAGATACTTGCTCTGAATTTCCAGAACAATTTCAGTTCTTCATGCCCAATTTATACTCTTTTATTCTTTTGTCATATGACCTTTGATATGAAATAACATTTCTCTCTTTTTGATACATTAATTCTTGTTATGTTTGCAGAGTGTAATTGTATCAATCCTTCGACTTTTGGCAGGCTAAAAGCCTCCGTCTTATCTCCCATAGTATCTATTTCTCTGTTAGATCCACAGCTTTCATTTGTATCTGTAACAGGAGTGATCAGTAGATGTATTTGTGAAATTTGAAAGACCTCTGAGCCTTCTGTGGTGTCACAAAATGCTTCTTTCTCTCTGCAGATGTTGAGAAACCCTTGCCCAGCTTCCTCAGGGGCATCTTGTTCTCTCTGAGTGTAGTACAGGGGTGCTTTGGTGCTGAGCCAGGCAGGCATGCCAGCGTAGTCCAACAGCAAGAAAAATTTTGTCCTCTCTTTATTGTCTGAGGTGATAACAGAGAAGTTTGGATGTTCCTAATATGGCTCAAGCACATAGTAAAAGAGTTGAGCTCAAAAAACTACTATCCTGATAGTATACGAGGATCCTGAGCCCTGGTTATACCTGTGTACCTAAATTGCTGATTTATAATATGCAGGGGAATAGGAGTTTGAGAATGAAAGTAGAACAGAAGTAGCTGTGGTTAATTTCAATGTTAGTTGTTCTTATGCTGTACAATACTTCTTTTACAGATGGAGAAATGTATCTGCTCCCTAGATTCAGGTTATATGTTTGATGATGCCCTTTAGAGTTGATGTGGGTGAAAAACAAAACCTTGGGAAGGTCTGCCAATGGAAATTGATACTTGGAGACAGAAATAGAGTCTAACAAATAAAAGCAGAACATACAGGGGAAGGAAAAGCAGCTGCTGAATAATACTCTTTAGGAAAGAGAGGTAGTGATAGAAAGATATTTCTGAAATAATTTGCAGTGTAGTATCAACCAAATAGAACAAAGCTGGTTTATACAAATTACATTTTATTCCACTTTGTAGTGTGTATGTTATATGAATGAAGACTCTGTGATCTCATCACTACAGCGAAAATTTTGTCACTAGTTAGTGAGATCAAGATTTTTTAAGTAGTCCAATCTGGACTCATTTACAGCTACTGTGAGACATTAGATGCTCTCATCCTTTCACTACTCTGCAAGTCTCATTGTGAGTGTGACCAAACTGATTCTGAAGAGCACTTTGAAACTCACGTGCTTATCCAGAGAATATGCATGGTGATATTCTGGACAACTCCAGCGAGTACAATGCAGAATTGTTACCGCATGTATAGAAAACCACTTAATATTAGCAAAGAAATATATCTGAATACGATTTCTCTTCTACTAAAACAGCAGAGTTCATGCACACAATTTGCTTAATTAAATTCCTAAAAAAAAAATTGTAAAATTAACATGTAATAACACATTAACAATTCAACAGCATTTTGTAAATGTTATTGCTATTTTCTAAAAATCTGTAAATTAAAAGGGAAAAGGAGAAAACATCTTCCTCTTTCCTCACATCAGGTCTGGGAGATAATTTTGATTCCTTAATAAATAAAGCTAAAAAAAACCACTAGATATTCAGTACTTAAAATCAAATCTTTATAATACCCCATTAAAGAAAAAAAAACATTGAAGCCACCTTACCAAATATTCAGAAGCTCAGCCTGACAGAAAGTCGGAGCTGTACCTTCTTATATGTTAATGTAAGAAAGATCGTGGCTGTATACTAACAGAGCTTCATGGGAAGATTGTTTTTCACTTTACTTACTTTCAGATATGATCTATAAAGAGTAAAGATTCATGACAGTGTTCTTTCAGCCATTGTTATTTTTAAAAAAAAAAATCAAAGGCTTAATTTTGTAAGATGTTGCAGGATGTATAAACATCTCACGAACTGTTGATACCACTTCCTACCATTTGAGAAATGACCTGTAATTCAGCAGTCATAAGCTCTAATCGGAGTACATGGTGACCGCAACACACAACGTAGTGTCTGATAAGTTTTGGCATGTCAAAGTCCATTTGATTATGAAATTCTTTGCAAGCAGGCTTAGAACTTTTAATTATCCAAAGAAAAAAAAATGCTAGTATATATTTTGAAGTGACTGAAATAAAATAAAATAAAAGTGTTTTTGCAAAATGTTGAGACATTTGATGAATTTTGGCTTATTTTATGTCTTTTTTTAACAAAAAACTAATTTAGATGCATCTAAGCAAAATATACAAATCTAAAACACTTGCTGAGGAAAACTAAATATCCTGATGAAGAATGAATGTTTTAATGACAAAGGAAATACAGAATTATAATGGACTTACGAAAAATATTCTAGTAATGTACTAGCAAATGAAAAAATAAGACTTTACATTTAATTAAAATGAATCAGTGTATAAAAGCCCACAGTTTTGGAAAGTACAAAAATAATGTTTTCAAGTCTGGTTAGACTTGTTTATCACAGGCATACAGTAGTATCAGCAAATGACTGTGAAATTCATGACAATTTATTCTCCTATTCTTCATATTTATTGGGATATACCTTTTGGAAGTGAGGCCATAAATGTTTCCTTTACCTACTAAAATACATCTCTTTGGTTTTTATTCAATAGCTATACTGCTATTAAAACAATGACACGTCTAATATCTGTGATGTATGAAAGAGTATGTGCAATAAAGTATGTGCCATGAATTATAATTTACCTAATCATGCAGTAAGCTGCTTTTTAGGATAAATTTTGAACCAAAGTAGAGTTAAGGTAAAGATAAAGCGCATGATAAATGGTTGAACTCAAATGCAAAAAAAAAAAAAAAAAAATCATACCTGTAAGTGCAAGAATAAAATTGCATAAAAAGAACTGCTTAATAAAAAATTAAACATGCCATATAAGAAATGGCATCCAATTTGTCCGTATATTTAAGTGACAGGATTACTTGAAACATACCATTGTTGCTGTTGATCTATTCCTCTTGAAATATGCAATGTCACTCTTATTTTCTAGATATTTAATCTCCTTTGTCTTAGGAATCGTGATATTGGACTAGATCAGAACTCTGTCTAGTCCAATATTTTCATTCTGACCTTAGGAAGGGTGTTGTCTATTGTATCTGTAACTATAGAAAAAAGAAAAAAATTGAAAATTTATGACTTGATTAATCTAGAATAATTTACAATGTGAATTTGTTGGGGATTGTTTCTTCTTTCTTTAGGTCTTAAATCAACTTCTACTGGATACAAAGCTTTTACCCTCGGTCCCTCTTTTTCTTTTTCTTTTTCTTTTTCTTTTTCTTTTTCTTTTTCTTTTTCTTTTTCTTTTTCTTTTTCTTTTTCTTCTTCTTTCTCTTTGTCTTTGTCTTTTTGTCTTTGTGTCTTTGTCTTTCTCTTTCTCTTTCTCTTTCTCTTTCTCTTTCTCTTTCTCTTTCTCTTTCTCTTTCTCTTTCTCTTTCTCTTTCTCTTTCTCTTTCTCTTTCTCTTTCTCTTTCTCTTTCTCTTTCTCTTTCTCTTTCTCTTTCTCTTTCTCTTTCTCTTTCTCTTTCTCTTTCTCTTTCTCTTTCTCTTTCTCTTTCTCTTTCTCTTTCTCTTTCTCTTTCTCTTTCTCTTTTTCTTCATTTTCAATTAGTTTGGAAGGCACAGTATAATTTCATCCAGTCATTGTATGTGAGTGCCAATTGAACAGAGATATGATCACTCTTTTTTATTTTCTTGTGCTGTATCAGTGTCACATTCAATTACTGCTGTCTTTAAAGGTTTCTGACCCATCTAGGAAGAATATCCTCTCCTTTGATATGTGATTTGGTTTGAGGAGAAGTGCTAGTGTGGTGGCTGGGCTAAGGGCTTGTGCTGCTTTTCTCTGAAAGAATGGAGCTACACTGGGTTTTGTCAAGGACAGATGCCACAAAAAGGCTGTCATTCTAGTCATGTTGAGAAATCCTTTAGTTGCCTGTGGTTGGTTGATGTGGCAGTCCTTAATTCACTGCCTCAGATTAAATCTTTGGCCAGGCTTAGGAAAAAGAAGGAATTTTCCCTTAATGCCAGACTTTTTTACTCTGTAGAGTTTTACATGATCCTGTTTCAGGGGTCCTCTGGGTATTTTTACCAAAAAGTTTAATTTTATTGCAGAATCTCAAGACAGAGGCAGTATCCTGAACCACTGCAAGTTTCCTCCTCTAGCATGCTTTCTTTTTAAAGGTTTTTGATCTGTTATATTACAGGTCTTATTCTGTGATCAGGTTCTGATGCATGTTCTGAGCGTTGAGGGGTGATTTGCAACATGTGGACTCGACACTGATGAATTCTGGACTATCTGTGTATCAGACTTATAGCTGGCTGGACACAACCTCTGCATCTGATCAGCTTGGTGGAAGAGACCTTGAAGGACCAGTGCTTTATAGCCTGAGCTTCTGAGTGTGTGTGGAAGGGGAAGAGGAAAAAGTGGAAGGGAGGGAGAGATAGAGAAAAGTGGGAGCGAATGTGAACGTAACTGCACTCTTACGGTTAGGTGTTGGCTATATTGATGTGTGGCCCTAGGTAAAAATGCTGACTCCAAAGGCTCTGCAAGGACTTCACTTCAAGTACTAAGAATATGGCCTGAGATTTATTCTTCCCTATAGCCCATGCTCTAGGCTACAGAATATCTTTTTCACTCTCTTGTCCACTTTATAAACATTAGAAATGGTTGGCTTTTATGTCATTTTTGTGTTTTTGAGATACCTGTTTTTCCCTGTACTTCTTAAATTAAATTTCTGAAAATTAAGTCAGAGGTATAGACTTCATTAAAGGGAGAAAGCAAGTAAAATTGTTTCAGAAATGTGGAATTTAAAGCCCTCTTTGATATGGACCTAAGATCTGTCTCATATAAAAAAATTTTTCGTAATAATAATTTTTTTGTGAATAGCCACAACTGAAAAAAAAATTGACACTGAAAAAATACACACACAGAGCCCACTTTTCACTTCCTCATTAACCAGCAGTAATTACAGTCTAGTCAAAATATTTAGCTCAAACTGATCCTACAAATGTTTTGATTATCTAAAACTTAAGTATAAAATATGGACTGCTATGCTTTGAGAGCTTAGTTACAGGTTCTTTCAAGTTTTTTCTTCAGTCCTCTTTAATGTTTTATGATGCAGGTGACCTTGGGAAGTATATCTTTCTTGGATGTGACAATAGTATTTCAGAGATACTTCAAGAATTTTATTTGCCATCTGTTTATTTCTACAATTTTAGACTGAGAAGCCAAGATGATGAACATGCAATACACACACAAGCTAGGTAATAAAATCAGCTTTTTTTTTTTTTTACATTACTGTTTTAACTTTTTAACTTTATTTCTTTCTGAAGTACTAAGCAGGTTATGAATTCTAAAATCCAATCTGTAAGCGTTAATAATGAAACAGTGCAGCAGAGAGACATGGCCTCTTCTCACAAGGTTTTACTTTGTTTATTAATTAAGTCATACAAAGTGTGGAATCTGAGATAAGACATGAAATTACTAGGTGGTGCCAACTGGCATAGCTCTATTAAAATCAATAGAAAGACATCAGTTTTCACCACCAGCTTGTGACTCACTCCCAAGGGAAATAAATGGTTAATGTTAATGTTTCAATCCTGAGCCTTTTAGATCAAACTATTGACATGGCAAGGCTAGGCGCTGGTGCTCCAAGATCTGAGACAATTTGGGATACTATATTTTGTATTTGAGAGGATACATAGGTTTTCTCTCTGTCATCCAGTGATGCTTTGAACACGAATCATATTCTAGCTTAATAAAAGTAGCTGAGTTATGTGAAGTTTCTTGTGGCTATAAATTGGGCCACTGTATAGCCTTAGGATGAGATCTAGTTTTTCTTTAAGTCTCAGGCAGAGAAGGGGAAAATCAGATCTTTTCCCCTTCATTCCTTATGAGATACATATTGAATTGTACTTCTTGGCAATATGACTATTGACAGATGCAGTAACTACTAAGCTCAAAAAAACCCTTTAAGCTGATAGTATGTATGTCATTTTCCGTCATTTACGGTAAGGTAGGCATGGGATGCCATTTTCCAAACTGAGTGTAGCAAAAGCAACAGTCAGATGCATGTGTGGGGATTCCTGAATTGGCTTGGAATAAAGGGAAAATAGCTTTGGATTTTTCCTCTTTCAGATGTTACAAATTCATACTGGGAGCTCAGGAAGAAACCAGCAAACAAAATCTAGAATAAGAAGCAGAAATACGGTTTATCTGAAATGAACAGAATCAGAGAGGCCATTTTTTGGCTTCCCTTGCAGTGTACTTTTCTTCAGAGCACTGGAACAAGCTGCCTAGAGAGGTTGTGGAGTCCCCTTCTCTGGAGACTTTAGGTTGTGGAGTCTCCTTTCCTGGAGGCTTTCAAAACCCACCTGGATGCGTTCCTGTGCGGCTGCCCTAGGGGATCCTGCTCTTGCAGGGGGGTTGGACTAAATGATCTCCAGAGGTCCCCTCCAACTCTGAATATTCTGTGATTCTATGATTCTATGATTCTATGATTCTATGATTCTTTGCACTTGACTGCCAGGTTTAGAGCATTATAAGTCATCAAACTAGGTCAATAGTGCATGACTTTATGCATTAGATAAAACTACATGTGGCTTGTCTACTATTTCTTCATTTATTATAGCTGTGACTTTGAGTATCGCTGTTCCTTGCAAAATACTCCTGCATGGTGGTCTCTGGAAAAAAAGTTATATTTGCCAGGAGCTTAAATTGCTAATAATGTTGAATATGCAGCTGTAATTTTTCCATAGACTTTTTCTTCCTCTGGTGCAGGGGTTGTAAGCAGAGGAATGACTGGACATGCTAACTCCTAATTCTACAATGTCTAAATTTGGAACTTTGAAAAAGGTTGCTATTACACAGAATCAAGAGTTTAATGTTTATCAGTAAACTATAGTCATATATATATGTGTATAATATATATATGTATAATATATATATATGTATAATATAGAAAGTTAAATAACATGAGTTATTTAATAAAAAAAAAAAACACAAAACCCCCACAAACATCTTGGAATTGTATATGTTGGAAAAGACCTTTACCATTAACGTAACTGACAAGTCCGCCACTAAACCATGTTCCTAAAGCATCTCATCTACGTGACTTTGAAATTCTTCCAAGGATGTTGACTCAACCACTTCCCTGGGTATCCTGCTCCAATGCTTGACAACCCTTTCTGTGAAGAAATTTACCTAATATCCAATCTAAACCTCCCCTAGTGCACTTGAGGCCATTTCTTATTGTCCTATTCCTTCTTACTCGGGAGAAAAGGTGGCTCATATTCTGTTATGTAAATTGTCTGTAGTTTTCTTCACAACTTATACATTTCAAATTTCAAGTGCCAGTATAGAAAAACCAATGCCAAAATAGTGAAAGTGGATTCTTGTTCACTTTCAGTGCTATTTAGGTTGCTTCATGGTTTTTTTTTTATGACCGCATATGAGGATGAAGCTCTGTATCTGGAAGCAAGTTATCCAGTATATTTTAAAACATAAATTTAATAGTCTACATAAGATTTTTTTTTTTCTGAGAATTATCTCTTTTGATGAGTTTTCAATTTTAAGAGAGCCAAAGTTATCCTGTGTATCTTCCCAATAGATTTTTCATTACAATTTGTAACTGAATTGAAAAGACTTAATTATTATGACCATTGCAATATTGATTACAGCTATATTGTAATGAAGTTAGAACTTGACAATAATAATGACATTTTCCATTATAATTATAATGAGAATCAATGATTGGCCAAAGGTGAAACAATTTATAGAGATTTTATGTTTTATTTGGCAATATTAATAAAAAATTAAAAAAACCTCCAAAACGTAATGCATTAACTTTCCCCTTCAACATCAATTTAAGCAGGGATTAAAAAAACAGGTATGAAACAGAGCAGAATTATCCTACCTCTCCAATGGAAAACAAGAGTGATAGACCGTTATAAATCTTGCTTATATAAGACGTGAAAGAGTTTTATTTCATGGATGGCCTGGTTTCTCCGCTTGCATTACCCTTGGATCAGTGCACAAGCAAGATTCTCACTTAGAAGCTATTGTTAATCAAGAAAGTTCAGCTGTTTTCCTTCAAAATGAAAAAGTTCTATGAGCTAATATCTGCCCTCCAGGTAGGCACATGAAATCTCCCCAAGCTGTGACTCATCCTCTATCCATTTTAACCATAACGGAGGGGATGAATGGACTTTAGGCTGTTTTTAAAATATGCCTCATTAATATGTGCTAAACATCACAGAATCATAGAATCATAGAATCATAGAACGTTAAGGGTTGGAAGGGAGCTCTGGAGATCATCTAGTTCAACCTCCCTGCCAGAGCAGGATCCCCTAGGGCAGCCACACAGGAACACATCCAGGCATGTTTTGAAAGTCTCTACAGAAGGAGACTCCACAACCTCTCTGGGCAGCCTGTGCCAGTGCTCTGTCACCCTCACAGTGAAAAAGTTTCTCCTCATGTTGAGGTGAAACTTCCTATGTTCTAACTTAAATCCATTATTCCTTGTTCTGTTGCTGGACACCACTGAGAAGAGATTGTTTCCTTCTTCTTGACACTCACTCCTCAGATATTTGTATAAGTTAATAAGGTCCCCTCTCAGCCGTCTCCTTTTCACAACTAAACAGCCCCAGTTCTCTTGGTCTCTCCTCACAGTAGAGAGGTTCAATTCTCTTAATCATCCTTGTAGCAGAATTTTAATTTTTTGCCTTTCAATTTAGCTGTACTTTTTCCTATGATAACACCTTTCTGTTAAAGAGATTACTGGCACTAGAAGGCTATCAGTTTTATTTTCCCTGAATTCTTTAACTTACTGCAATTATAAGCTCAGAGGATATTTCTGACAGGAAGGAACATCATGAGCCGTCCTCATGCAACATCCTATCTTATGCAAGCGCCTACCCAAGCAGTCTCAGCTATGAGGTGAGACTGGGTTACTCAGGTTTTTATCCAACCAGGTTGTGAATACCTTTTAAACATGTTGCTTTGATAAAAAGAAATATATTAGTAACAAAAGAGAAATACAAGGACTTCTAGTGTCAATAAGTCTGCACTCACAGCAAAGAAAAAAATCATTCTGAGCAATTTCATTGCTACATGTAGGTCTTCTAGACTGATACTGGAAATTAAGGAGCTTCTTTCAAATTGTGCTAAGATTTTCTTAAAATGAGGTAAGATATGATTCAGTATACATTAGTGCCAATTTAACAGATGTTGAGTTATGCTATTTGCTTATGAATATTGCTTTTAGGGAAGCCTTTAGAGTAGAG
This sequence comes from Apaloderma vittatum, assembly GCF_000703405.1. Taxonomy (NCBI): domain Eukaryota; kingdom Metazoa; phylum Chordata; class Aves; order Trogoniformes; family Trogonidae; genus Apaloderma; species Apaloderma vittatum. The sequence goes on along the minus strand of NW_009697337.1, from coordinate 10,812 downwards.
ATGCAGTGTCTCACTTTCATTTCAGTCCTGGGAGACAGGAAACAACTCATGCATAGTAACTACCAGTTCCATAAAGTTAATGAATTCACACTATTAGTGGATATTTGTGTATTGAATCAGTTGGAGATTAGCAATTTGTAAAAGTCCTGATAAGATACCTGGACGATAAATATAATTCAGTTTTATATGCAACATTTTAAAGCAACTCTCTACTTCTAATCCTTTTAGATGAGATGGGAAATAGTAACCTCCATGAGCCAGTTGGGTGTCCTTCATTAACAGATTACAAGAATGTAGTGAACAACCCATTAATCCTATAGATTAGTCTGGGTTAGTTAGCTTCCTCTCTGTTTCTGCATTTAGATTGTTTATTCATCATTATTCTAATTCTTTGTTATATGCACTGCATATTTATAATATGATGTTGAAAAGTGTAAGTAACGCTATTTTGGTAAAAGTTCTGAGAAAGACTTAAATCAGTTTCATGGTGTTTGTATTACAAATCTTAAAACAATTTCAGAAAAAGCTTCAACACATTTTTACTTTGTGCAGCTGGGGTCACAGGTTTTGTTACAACTTTCTGTTAGCCTCATTTTCACACCACCATTATAAATCATGTCAGTCTCTATCCACAGTGTCATTACACAGGCTAGAAATCAGGTCGAGTGAAGTGTCACTGTGACATGCCTCTGCCATCAAACTTTCTATTTCATTGCCACAAAAAGTGAATGTTGTGACATCTGTGCCATCAATACATCATTAAGGGGTCCCCTTAGGTGCTAATCCAGTGAAGTTTTATAACTCCTTTGCATATTCTTACCGTGCAGCATAATCAGCAACAAGATCACGATACTTCTTCCAAAACAGTGTTTAAGCACTTTAAAATATGCAATGGATATATTTTCTCTATTAATTATCTTCCACCAAACAATATTATAGTTCCACTATTGTTTCGTAATGCTATTTTAGAGTAAATACAACACACCATCAATAAATATTTTATGAGAAAACTCATATACGTAGCTCTTTTGCCACATAGAAGCAGAACCCTCCCTTTTTCACCATATTTAATCTGACTCATAACTAATTAATAAACTGTCTTGTGCCTACAATCCTAGTAAAATTGACTGTACTCTGTAACCTCCTTGCAGAAGAAAAAGCAGTTGTCAGGGTTTTAAGTCTGGCGGGGTTGTGGGAAATGAGGGAGAGCTGTGGAGGAATATTCTCCTGAAACTTCAAGAGCCTCAGCCACTTCCAGGTAAGAGTTGGGCCTGCCTCTGGCCAGGGCCAGGCCAGTCGACATCTCTGTGGTATTTAAGAGGTGGCCCCATTATTCTCTTTCTCTACTGGTTTCGCCTCGTCTTGATCTGTCCTGTCTTTTTTCATTGGGGATTTTTTTCTGCTGGAGGATGGGGAGGTGAGAGAAGAACTAAGGAATGTGGTACTTGAGAATAAAGAGGATGAAGGGTCCTGGAGTAGAAGGGAGGGAGAAGGTCACCAGAGTAGGACCTTTGCCTGGGGCCTGTGGTGAATGAGATGGCAGGAGATGATTGCCTGCAAGCTGAGGGGGTTGATGATGGTGAGAACATGCAAGATGCAGCAGTACATGAGGAGCTCCATGTGCAAGGGTAGAGAGACTGAGCATCAGTGGGGAATATGCCCAAAATGATCCATGGCACTGATTGGGATGGACTCACAAGGAGGAGGAGGATGAGGATCACCTCCTGTGAGGTGAGCACCACACGACATGACTGCTAGGAGCCCTCTCTCTCAAGAAGGAGGAACTGTCATGGACAATGAGTAACAGCCACAATAAAGGACTGCACCTGCTGTCCCCTGTCACCCCCCTGCACCAGTGGGGGTGATGACATTGCTGGGAAAGTGAGAGGGATGAGGGTGAAGGGCAGTGTATTTAAGATCGGTTTCTATTTATTGATGTATTCCTCTCATTATCCCATTTTGTAAATGATGATGGTAAATAAAACGTATGTTTTCTCCCCAAGTTTTCTTTGTTTTTTTACATGTCATCTTAAGTGGTAGATTATTACGCTCCCTGTCCTTAATGTCAATCTTTGAGACTTTTTTTGTTGAGTTTTCTCTGTCCACATCACTGTGGAGATGGTGGCGGGGGAAAGAGTGAGCTGGAGACTGTACAGTTCCTTGTTGTCAGCCTGGGCGGTCAGCTTGAACCACAACAACAATACAATCTAATCACATAAAGACAAGGAACTCCTTACAGGAAATTAACAGGTAATAATAAGAATGTGAAAAATACGAGAATGGTAAGTAGTGTGTGTGCATAGATAGAAATTTCTCCTTATCAAAAAAGGCTGACAATAGTTCTTGGAACACTCCTGTTCTGAGTTGATGAGAAGGTTTCTCAAGCAACAATTCTCTGCATCAACTCCTGCACCAAACCAGACTCTCAATTTACAACTTAGGCACAATCTATGGGTCTTCTTAGCATGTTCGTATTAGTCTCCAAAGTACATTCTCTCTTTTGGCTCACAAAAAAGTTTGTTAAACGTGCTTAAATAAGTTCCCGAATAGCAATACATCTGTGCAGTGAACATCCTTGTACTGTGGTTCACCTCATTTATTCACAGAAAATTTATTGTTCTGCAGCAGCATCTCATCAAACTCATTACAGAATCAAAGTAAGACCTTTGGTCAGATGCAAAGAAATACTAGGACACCTAACCAATCATTGATTTAACTACTTTACACAAAGTAAAAGTTAAAACTGAAGATGTTCACAGAGACATTTCCATTAAAAAAATAAAAAGGGTTGGGTTTTTTTGATTTGTGTACTTCTGGGATTGCTGGAATTAAAAATTTTGAATAAAATGGCTAGTAATTACTTACATTATTCCTGCAGATGAATAGATTTCTTTTGACAATGCCCTTTATTCGACTAATTTCCCTTGTTGCTTTTGGTGATATTTATAGAAGAGAAGATGACAAAGAAACAAAGAAAAATGGAAATTAACGAAATGAAGGCAAGGAAGACTCAACATATAATGCTTGATATTCTTTTCAGACACAGCTTTGGACTTGGCTAGACTTCAAAGTAATGATTTCTCTGTAGAAATAAATATTTCAAAGTCAGATTCTTGCCTTCATTAAGTCCCTAATGATGATTACCATAAATTTAGTTTATCTGATTGAATTGGGCACTGGCCCTATTTCATTTCTCTGGCAAAAGGGACAAAATTGTCTGATTTGTGGCGATGTCTATGTTCATTTCATACTACAGGCAATTTGGTGTAGACTGCAGCAGTCCTGAAACACTTCTGTGCAGTTCTCCAAAATCTTGAATAACTTTGTGACTGGGGAACTTGAACAAGTGCTACAAAGCAACTGTTCTCCCTTGTGAGTGCATGAGATGAACTATAAATGAAGAGTTGGGCTATGAAATTGCATTTTTCTCTCAAAGTAGCCAGAAATGTTAACTATTCAAATTCATATAACCATTATATGTAATTTTAAATTCAATAAAGCAGATGGTTCAGAGCAGAATCAGCTTCTTTTAGTTGTTGACTTGCTGGAAGAAAGATGTCTATTGATACTAGTGCAGAAGAATTTTAGCTGTGAAACTTCATTCCTTTATTTCTTTTCTCCACAATTAGGAAAATGTTTTGTATGCTTTCTTGTCTCAGTCAGATGATGTGTACTTCTAGTCTTTAATTTACAAGTTCCTGTTTTTCTAGGGTCCAGATAACATTATTTTTAGAAAAGTGACAGCCATTAACAAATGTTCCAGACATACCAACTAAAATTCTAGCATTTCTAAAGAGAGGATGCAGTTTGTCTATAGGTGAAAGACTAAAATTTTGAACTTTAAGCTTGATCAGAAAAATTTTAAAATGTTATTTTGCTTACATTTCATCCTGAAATCTGACCATCCAGCTTGTTAATATGAATATTTAGCATCAGCTTCAATTTTTATTTTCTTTTTTTCCCAGTCATGACATGTTCACTGTACACATTTCTTTATAGAAAAGCCAGGTTAGGTTTCTTGTGCTCTTAGAAAAAACATAACCTTGCAGTTATAGCTAAGGATTTTCCCATAGAAACAAAGTAATTTTTATCTCCCAGAACAGGAAGTGCAATTGAAGACCAAATATTTTTACCCTGTAATCTAATGGAAACTCTTGTGTCCTGTTAAGCAGTTAAATAAAAATAAATATCTTCATCTAAGGACTTCTGAAAACAGTAACTTTCTTCAAATTCCTCCCTTGCCATTTGATGATGACTTATAAATGTAGAATCCTTGTTCCACATGATAAAGACAAGTGGATTGGTGTCTTTTACTTGCTGGTAAAAGGCCTTTATGAAGGTCATAACTATTGCAGGGTTTGTTTTGTTCGGTTTTGTTTCGTTTTGTTACTCCGTATATATTTCCGAGAGGGAAATGACAAAGTTTGAAGTTAATTAGATAATGAAGATTGCATTTTGGACTTAAAGTGCTTTGTGGCTTATGGAATAATACTATCATTATTCCATACTCAGGAAAAAAAGGTAAGTGAAGGTTACTCTGAAAGTTAGTGAATCTCTCTTCCTAAGAGGGCTTAATCTAGAAGAGTGACAAAAAATCATAAAAAACTAAGCAGACACTCTAACTGTACCTGCTTTCAGCTACCTTTATTGAGAGAAGAACTAGGTTCGAAAAGACAACTGAAAGCATCATATTTCAGGAGAGAAAGTTGAGGCAGTGTGAAGGAAGTAACAGTTAAAAAAAAAGACAATAAATGGATGCAATCAAGTAACTAAATAACTAAGTAAGAAAAGATGAAATCAGGAAGTTTAGGGGGCCGGTTAGCTCAGTGGGTTGAGCACAGTGCTGAACACAACGACAACACTGAGGTCGTGAGTTCGATTCCCGCTCAGTCCCCATATGCTGCCTGGCCCAGTTGGCAGGATGGTGTCCCTGCCCATGACAGGGAGGTTGGATTAAATGATCTCTAAGGTCCCTTCCAACCTAGGCCATTCTATGATTCTATGAATTTTCACTCTGTGGAAGAGTGACGGGTTTTTCCTTCTCTTTAGACAGAAAGCATCTTTTTTCTGGGAATGCCAGTGACTTTATCTTTCTGTGTGACAGACAAATCAATACAATTTATTACACTGCATCAACATATTGTTTGAGAAAGGACTAGTGCTCTGCTAGGTCACTCAAGAATGATGCAATGGGAGTGAATGTGTAGTAATGCTCGGCCATGTTCTCCTTTAGGCCCACAGGCTGTCTCTGCAGCTCTCACCCAGCAGCACACATGAAGAAGCTTGACTCCTCTAGAGCCTGCACATTGCTCCTTTTGTCACTTTTCACATGCATCCCTGCTGGTCAAAGGGAACTCTACCAGTGTTTTGCTGCTATTCAACAGGGCAATCACAAGGCGAGAGGCAAAAGTAAGGAGTTAAAAGTCAGAACGGGAATTCTCTACTACTTCTCAAAACCCATTTGTGCCAATGTACCAGATCTGTCAAAAGAGAGTGCTCAATACTTTGCACAAAACAGGAAACTTGCCTACTCTGGGTGTTGGTACTGAGCACAGCGAAGAGTTAGTTTAGTCATTAAAGAGTTTTTTGGAACAAACTAGCACCAGGAGAAAGAATGCCATGGACTTTCATGAGGGCAAAGATCTCCTCTTAAGGGTTTCTGTGTCCTCCAGGTGACCATCTGGACTGTGAAGGCAAGGGACGACAGAAGTCTTTCTTTCCAGCAGGATGAGACATCCTAGGACAGAGGACTCGATGCCTAGAATAAATCAGGTAGAAGCATCTATTGTGAGAAAAGGAAGGGGAATAAAACATATTCTAGAGTAAATGGTGGGTCACTTACTCTTATACTTGATAGACATTTGTCATCTGCTCTGTTTGTAGCTCCTGAAGCCACTGCACATGTAAATAGATGTGCTAATCCCAAGTGTATCTAAAAGAAGGCGGACAAAGATTACCACATCAGCAGCTGACTTTACGAGAATATTTTTCTCCTCCCACCCTTCTCCCCTCCACATGGAGAATTCCAGCTCAGGCAACTTTTTGTGTATTTCCAGGCTATTCACTTTGTTTTGCCACCTTCAGAAGATCAGAATGGACTACTCCTGAGAATTGAATCCTTGCAGACCTTCTGCAAAGAGGGGAATGATGTGGGCCAGGCAGTAGTTTTATGGCCCATGTCTGCGTCACAGAGATACAGAGATAAACCAAGAACTAAGATGTGGGATTTCTGCCAATACTTGATTAAAATGTGGTTCTTCACAGCTTTCTATATGTGTCGGCAGACTGATACAGAATCAGGTGAGGATGCTTTCAAGGCTTGCAACAACAGCAAGGAGAAGCAACAGCTAAGCGACTTATCTCTCAATAATGAATGAGGTGAGCTAAAATAGAAGCCTGGGATCTGGGGATTAAATGTATTAGAATTATTGAGTTATTAATAATCTATGTCTTTGAAAGATGAGAGATCATCTTACATTTATATAAAAAAGGTTTGTTACATTATACTCTAAAATGTCATACTGTGTAATTGTGAAGGGAAGGGAGCTGGAAAAAATCACTCATAAAAGAGTATTTCTAAAAATATGTTTCTGTAACTTAGGTACTAAGAAAAATCTTCTGGATATTTAGTGAAGGAAAGGGGAAGAGGGGAACAGACTACTAAAATAAGAGTTAGTAAGTGAAGTTATACAATGGACTGACTTTTATGGCCAACCATAAACCTTTGAAAGACTGACTGCTGACACTATCTTAAACACCATAAAATACTCTGCAATGGTACCAGATTACCAGGATTTCAATCTCTATATATATGTATTTTTATTTTTTTAATAATGAAGCCTTTTGAGAAGAAATAATACAGATTACAGTAAGAACTATGCTTTTTACTCTAGTACTATAGGTGTCAATACTAAAGATTATTGACTTTCTTGAAACATACAATAAGTACCCATAACAAAAACCCTGACCTTCTGCAGTTCAGTTAAATCCTTCAAAGTGAAATACACTTTTTAAAAAAAATACTTTTTAAAAAAAAAATAAAATCTACTCAGTTACTTGAAATAATTCTGCTGACTATTGATTTTTTTTCTCATGTTCACGTTCTTCACTCAAAAAAATTACTTCTGGGTTCAGAAATGAAATATCTGCAAGTGCCACATTTCTTAGAGACGTGTTTACGTGCTTTTGGTTAACCATAATCATTCCATCTTGTCCTCATCTTCAAAGCTGAACTCTTCATAAGATTATCACTGGGAGTGTTGAATGAATGCCAATCAGATAAGTAACTTCTGATTCACAACAGCCTTAAGCCTTTCTACAAGTAGCATGGGAAGCCATGTAGAAATAACGAGTCATTACCATCAGCCCTTTCTACAGTAATGACTGCTTATACCCAGCCCTGGATGAGCATATAACACCTATAAAAGCAAGGAGCTTTTTTTAAAGAAGGAGCTAGAACACAGTATCCGTTAAAGTAGATATACACTGAAAACACGAAAGGTAAAAGTACTGTTCTTCAGAACGTATTTTTATATTTGTATTTTTCTCCAAAACCTGATGTCATAAATGGTGATGGAAAAGCATATGCTAGCCTGCTTGCCTGTGGCTGCTTGACTTGCATGTTAACTGTCAGAGTTAACAACTCTTGCTATGTTTGGACCAGTGACCTCTTTGGAACTGGCTTGTCTGGTGCTACAGAAGAGCAAACCAGAGAGAACGACTGAATTCCTGAATATGATGTTAAAGACTGAAGAACATATTTTTATGGCCTTTAACTGTCCCTAAATGTCTGCCTGTATAAGAAGAGATGCTTGTATGCATCTGCCTAGACATATACTTTCCCAATCTGGACCAGCTGTGAATGTTTTTTCCCACAAAAATATCCACATACATGAAAAATTTTACTTTATTTGTTTTCCTGTCTTGAAATTTGTTTTCCATCTTCTACTTCCACGAATTTTATGAAAAGACATCTAGCATGGGTGCAAAGAATTTCAGAGTGGTTTCTTATTTTTCTGATATTGTTTTAATAAAAACCTTTTTGCATTCCTTTGTTTTAAGTCTTTGCTCATCTCTAAGGTTAAAAAAGCTTAGCCTTGGTGTTAAATATCTAGTCTAGATTCATGTTTCTATTTCCAAATCTGATATGTGTGCATGAGTTTCAAGTTGAAATATTTTTGCAACATTCTCTCCTTGTTTAAGCTACATGATATTTTGGGCTTATGTGATTACCTGAGAAAAGATAGAGATATGGTGGTTAATTATGTGAAGGAAGAAGCTAGTACTTTTTGATTTATCTCCTGGAGTGTCACCTTATTCTGGAGGGTATATTGAATGTTGCCACAGGTATAGAAAATTGGCTAGGAAGAGAAATATACATGCCTGAAATTTTCTCCTGCTTTTGACTGATCCAAAACAAGGGATACTCTCTAAAACAGCAGCCATATATTGAAGGTGAAAACGCATCCAAGTGGCTTGTAACAGAAAAAAATAGTTCAAAATGGATTCTGTAATGTATCAATCACAACATATGGGCCCTTGTTATCTTTTTACTATTTTTATATCCTTGTAAAAGAAGACTAGTCCACTGTTTCATAACACTATGCAAAGAATAACGTATGGCATAAAGGTGGCTTTGGCAATCGTACCCCTTGAAATGGTGTTTCAAAGGCAAGCCATATCAAGCTGCCCAATCTGTTTTCATGTAGTCTTAGCTCTGCTGAGAAGCAAACCAGATTACATTGAAAGAAAGGCTATGGTTTTTGTTTAGGTCCTTATCATGTCTGATGTCCTGTATCAAGGTGATGAAGGTAAGAGCTTTATTTTCATGTTTCCTATAAAACTGAAATATACTTTACTTTTGCAGCTCAGATGACAATTTTGTGTCACCTCTGAGCTCTTTCTTTAGTCAGAACTCTTCCATGAATACTTTATTTCTGGTGATATTAAGCAAACAGGAGCCAAGCAAAAGCCACTAGAAGCTTAAATCTGCTGAATGTCAAAATGAGAAACTAGATTTAGTGTTGGATGCAGATATAAGGGGCAATAAAGTCACATGTCTTAAATATTCAAGTGCATCACATTTGTTATGCATATATAATTTGTTTTAGAACAGTAGCTAGCCATATCAAAGGTTCTTTTCAAGTTAGACCTTGTGAGATGTTTTAAGTGCCTGGCATCACTAAGTCTGGTTTTGACAGAGTACAGGATTTGAGAACTGATTTTCTTTGGGATTTTTGTGAGGATAAGACCTATATTTTCCTTAAAAATAGAATTTCTGGTCAGTATTCATTCTTTTTATTCTATTGTGCAAATGTTTTCCCCTTTAATTTGATCACATTAGTGCTCTGGTTCTCTTCTCTGACAATAAAGTTAGTGGCTGTTGTACAGTTTGGTGTAATTCAAACAATTTTGTTCTGTAAACTGTGGGAGTTAGTTGAAAGCCGAGAGTAAAGAAGCGGTTC